>NC_053166.1:112602050-112902050 GCF_016835505.1 Polypterus senegalus
CAAACCTTCCCCTTCACATATACACACACTTCTCACACAATCTCACTTACCAGACACATTTTTGTCATTCACTTCCAGATGCTCTCATCCATTACCCATTCATTTACATCATACACTTGCAATATTAGTTCAAACCTTAATATTCACACAGAATAAGGAATCAACAAGTATACGTTGCACTGAATTCATTCTGCTGTTATCATCAGTCCAGACAAGAAAAAACAATAATTTCTCTCTATTACATAAAAAAAAAAAATGCTGTGACAAGATGAGTCTTTGGCCATGAGATTTTTTTCAAGTCACACCCTCCTCTCAACCATATTCAACCACGCATCTCACCTCTCATTCGTGTGAATGCTTTTGACAGACACAGTTTCTGCTCTCTCAGTTCTTATAAATTTTGTTTTCCTCACTTTAAGTTTCCAATTAAATAAGATATATTATGTCCAAATCTTATTGAAGAATTTCATCACGAAGGGTTATCAACAGCAATCCTAGCACCGAGAAACAATGAAGTCAAACAAATTAACGGCAAAAATGCTGAACGGTTACATGGCAAATTGGTTAAATGCATATCAATACAGTACACTATGCTGAAACGGTTGGTGGTGATCTTGTGGAAGATGAAAACATCAAATTACAATATTCTGAAGAATTTCTACAACCATTAACACTGTTCGGTCTTCCACCGCACAAATTACTGTAGAAGGAAGGATGTATCCAAGAAAGGTAATGTAGTACATCTTCCACGGATAACATTACACAACAAAAGAAATCTTGATATGCCATTCATATTAAAACGTTAACAGTTTCCCGATAGAATAGCTTTTGCAAAGACAATTAACAAATGTTAGAGCCAAACATTTGAAAAAGTAGTTTTATTTAATAGAGAGAAAGAAAAACGAAATTCAATCATAGGCAATTATACATTGCGTTGTCACAATGAAAGTCCAATTTAATTTAAAAAATTTGTTTTTACTGAAGTTTTACAGTAAAAGTGTAAGTTTAAAAAGTATTTGTGTGGTAATTTCAAAGCCAAACTGAACAAAATCCTATCATGCGACGAATAACTCTAACACAACATGAAACATAATTTATTTTCAAATTATTACATTACTCTTTTTTAATATGGTTAATTACTCCCAGTAATGTAAAATAGTTCTATTGTGCATATGTAACAATTCCCATGAAAATAAAAATCTGTTTAAATTGTACATCCGCATCCCAACATGCGAAAGACAGAACCGCAAAGAGACTAGCCCGCATGGGGTTGGCGAGTGAAGGAAGCTGGGGGCAAAGCCCCCTAATATATTAATATTTTTTCTCATCAAAATCCACAGTCAGGTTGAAGGTATAGCATATTTTAAGAATCACTGATTATAGCCTCCTCAGTGTTATACTATTTACCATCAGAAAAGTGAGGGAAAAGGTTGATTTTTTTTCAAACATGAAAAGATTTTATTATGTGTAACAGAAACATGTAAATATTAAAACATCAACATAAATACAGAAGGAAAGGAACTGTATATGTCTAGTGTTCACAAACAAACATTAACAGTTCTTTCATCATGAACAGCACTTATGTGGCCAATGTCTTCCTTGTCCTTCTACTTGATCACAATCACTTTACATTTTTGGAACACAAAGCTACTTGCACCATGGTGAACCTTCATAGGACCAAAATAACCATAAGTATCACAGAGGTTCAGTTGCACAGTGCCATATGCATCAGTTTTACTATCCATGTCAACATCTGATGACAAATTCATATTGAAAAAAATATTTCTTGATTCACAAACAGTTTAGTTTCAGTTTGTTCTCATTTACACACCACTGTGTTTTGGTTGAAGGGTCTGCCCCACTCGTGAATTTTGATGAGTTACCTTAAAGTGCCAAAATACATAAAAATATGAATCATTTTTGGCAGCATAATGTTATTTTATCCTCTAGATGGCAACAGAATACTGTCCTGAGAGTTATTCAGGCTATACACTATCAAGCAGATCATTAAATGTCACCTTGAGTCTGACTCTGGCTTAACTGTAATAACATAGACTTCTGAGTCACGGTTGGAGTTAACACCAAGGAGGTTTTCAAAATTAACTGCAATGGTAATACTTTGAAATACACTGATTTGTAACTCTATATTTACATTTGATGGTCGTATTATAACTTATAATGAATGTTTCTGTTAAAAAATGTATTTTAAAAAGAGAAAGAAAATCCACACTGCTAGTATTCAATCATATAACTTTTAATAACTAGCCATGAAGTAAGATCTCTATCAAAATTTCTTTAGAGGGAAAATGATGCTGACAATTGTCATTGATGAAAGCAGCAAAAAGTATGGCTTTATAATGCCATCATGCCAAAAGGCTCAGTTGATCTCTCTGCTCTGCAGTGAAGCAGTTGCTATCATAAAGGTGTACTGACCAAGTACAATAAAGCCTTAACTGATAAAGAGGTATTAATTAAGTATTTTCAAACATTTTATCAGAGATTGCAAATGATAAATCAATGGATAGTTGTTTGTGACCTTGCATTTGAAGGGGAATGTCTTCAGAGTGCTGACTTTATAATCAAAGCAGAAAACATTGAAAGATAATTTAATTACTATGTTGTGAATTGTAACATGCAGAGACTGCAATCAATGTGAAAAATATGGAGTAAGTTATTTGATTTAGTTATGTATTTTTTTCCTGTGTCTTCCATATCTTAGTAACATGAATACAGTACCTGTTGCTCACAAACTGACTTCACAGCTAAATCTGGTATGTTGGTTTCTGAAGTTCCAAGAAAATCATTTGCCTTCAGCCCGTTAGCTTTAAACTCCACCTCTGACATCAGAAGCAGGAGGTGCTTGAAAAATAGTGCAAACTCTTAGTTGTACAAATAAAAGACACTACTGTTCTCACTCACAAAAAGTACACGGAAACACATCTAAACATGAATAAAAAAGCCTCTGACCCAGAGGCCATTATTTGATAATCTTAGATGTCAGGACTCAGTTAACTTAGTCAGTAAATACTTGCCTATGTTAACTGAACTCCTGATGAGTAAAATTTACCACTGTGTTCTAAGAAATGAGAATAAACTAAAAGCACAATAAGAAAGTACAAAAATCCCAAGAATAAATCTAAAACCTGCAATAGACTCCAGCAGAATTAAAAACACAGAGTGTGAGTTCTTATTAAAGGATCATAACAAACACAATTTATGATAACCACCTTATCATGCTGCAGACCTGCCTTATATAAAATAGCCCTGCTTACATGAAATATGGAAACACGTTCTGCTGAATGTCATTTCACAGAGATTACAGTGTATACCACAACCACATAGCTAGATAGCTGTAAAGAACCCACTTGTTAATTATTACTTATTATAAAGCAAAGACATATTTCACAAAAATATATGGACTACATATGTTTTTTTACAGTTCAAAAATAACCCTGAAATGATAGATAGATAGATAGATAGATAGATAGATAGATAGATAGATAGATAGATAGATAGATAGATAGATAGATAGATAGATAGATAGTACTTTATTTGTCCTTGTGATATATTATAACAAACAACAACCCCTCCAAATATACACAAAGAACTACAAAATAGAAGAAAACTTATGTTTTGGCTAATAATAAGAGAACATTAAAGGAATATTGCTTTAGGTATAAAGGACCCCCCAGTAGCCTGACACACTTCTGCTGAATAATTTGTTGACTGAAAGTCCATCCATCCATCCATTATCCAACCTGCTATATCCTAACTACAGGGTCACAGGGGTCTGCTGGAGCCAATCCCAGCCAGCACAGGGCACAAGGCAGGAAACAAACCCCGGGCAGGGCGCCAGCCCACCATAGTTGACTAAAAGTAGTCAAGTAGTGTAGTCAAGTAATGTTTTTGCGTCAGAGAAATGAAGTATAACATTGTTCACAGCCTTCAGTTTTGTCTTTGTTCCCTCCTCCACTACTATCTCCAGAGGGTCAAGGGTGTGTCTCTTAGCCAAGCCTGCATTTTTAGTCATTTTGTTGACTTAGTGGGACTCTCTTGAAGTAATGTTACCAGCCCAGCACACCACAGTGTAGAAAATTAGAGTTGTAGAACATGTAAAGGATGACCCACATTAAAGAAGAGCCGTCTCCTAAATAAAAACAGTTAGCTCTGCTCCTTCTTACATAGTTCCTCTATGTTACTAGACCTTTCCAGCCTGTCATTGATGTGGACACCCAAGTATTTGTAGCAGTACACCACATTCAAATCAGCTCCCTGAATAATGACCAAACATAGAGGATCTTTGGTGAGGTGAAAATCAATAATTAGTTCTTTGGATTTGCTGAGTAGCAGACATTTCTCTATGTGCCAAGAAACAAAGTTCTCCACCTGACTCCTATTCTCTGTCTCATATCCCTTATCAATACAACCCATTAGTACATAATCATCTGAGAATTTCAGCAAATGACATGGCCTATTGTTATATTTATAGTCTGAGGAGTACAGGGTGACAGAAACTGTGACAGGACTGTCACTTGTAGTGCTTCAGTGTTGCTTGCATTTCACATCAGAGATATAGTGCTTGAAACTCACAAATTGCGGTCTGCCCAACAGATTGTCCATTATCCAGGACTTCATAGGCTCATTCACATGCTTATCCATGAGCCTTCTGCTTAACAGTGATGACTGGATGATACTGAAAGCACTGGAGAAATAAAAAAACATCCTCACAATGATGACAGCTTTCTCCAGATGGGAATAACTCTTGTGGGGCAGTTAATGGAAGGCCGAGCAAAAGTAGAAGAAACTCTCAGGATGCAAACCTTCAGCCTCAGCTCAAACGTATGTGAACTGCTGCATTTGAAGACGTCCAAAAAGCAGTTTTTATGTGGTTAAGAAACATTCCTATTAGTGGGCCACTCATTCAAGAAAAGGCAAAGTCATTGTCAATCTCCTTGGGTCATGAAGATTTTACTGCCAGCTGGGATGGACTAATTCACTTTCAGTATCACTTTGGAATTGAAGCCAAAGCAATCTGTGGAGACGAATCTGTAGTTCCAATTGAAAAAGCAAAGGAATGACGTACAGGTTAAATCAGGAAAAGCGTGTCAGCTTATGAGCCTGAAGACATCTACAATGCTGATCCTCTAAAGATCACTCAAAGATGATCCGTGCCGAAGAGGAAAAAATATTAAATAAAGGCTGACAGCTCTACTTTTCTGAAATTCAACTGGCAGTAGCAAAGTTATTCCTTTCATCATTGGCAAGTTGACCAATCCTCTGTGTTTTAAGTGCGTTACATTCCTTCCCTGTGAGTATAAAGCAATCCAGAGGTTTCGAATGACTCAAGACAGTTTGCGAAACTGGCTGTGATAACTTGACAAGTATATTATAATGCATGAGTCACTGTCTTGCACCCCAAAACATGAGGCTGAGTCTCAATACTTTATCAAAACCAACTTTATTCAACTTGAAACAGGAACAGCACTCTTATTTATTGTAGCAGTAGCTACCACTCTCCTATACACAGACACAGCAAACAGGCAGATTCAGGGTCAGGTCAATGGACAAGATATACTGTTCACTGCATTTATAATTTTCCTTGTATCACGCTTCCATGACAGGTACTTATAGCGCGATCTCTATCGGCTCGGCGTTGGGAGTCTGCTATTGCCTTGGCAACGGAGAAGCATTCTTCCACAGACACGGCAATCACGCTTCAGGGGGGTCCCAAAACAGTACAGAATCCTCACAATATGAAGAAGAACAAAAGGAGGATTCTGCTTCTGATTGATAACTGTGCTGCCCACAGCAAGCTTCCACATTTAGATAATGTTTGTGTTGAGTTCTTCCCACCTAATTGCACGGCAGTACTTCATTAATTGGATTTGGGCATCATTCACACCCTGAAAGTATATTACCGCAAGGAAATGCTAATAAAAATTCTCGGCAGCATAACTTGTAACAGGAGGAGATGAAAATTAACGTGAAAGAATCTATTGAAAGGGTTGTAAACACCTGGACGCAAGTTAAAGAAAGCACTACAACGAAAATATAGAATCTCATTACTACAAATTTTTCATTACAACTAAATATTTTTAACGTTCCTGGCACTTTTTTGTAGTGGAATTTTACCTGTAATGCATAAATCATTTAAAATAATCCTTACTAAAAGAGCCTCTGTTATTTCTAAATTAATGGTCAAATAGTTTTCACTCATCTTACTAAGGTGCCTAATAAATTTTGCAAATGGAGAAGCATACTTTTTATTTATAACTACAGATGAGGCCAATCTGTATGTGAGTGAAAAAAATAATGGTGGTGAATTAGATAGATAGATAGATAGATAGATAGATAGATAGATAGATAGATAGATAGATAGATAGATAGATACTTTATTAATTCCAAGGGGAAATTCACATAATCCAGCAGCAGCATACTGATACAAAAAACAATATTAAATTAAAGAGTAATAAAAATGCAGGTAAAAACAGACAATAACTTTGAATAATGTTTGCGTTTAACCCCCGGGTGGAATTAAAGAGTTGCATAGTGTGGGGGAGGAAGGATCTCCTCAGTCTGTCAGTGGAGCAGGACAGTGACAGTAACCCTAACCCTAATTACATTTTCTAATAGAAAAAAGAATTGGTCGGCGCTGAGGTACACTATACAGTGGTCAGGATTCAGCATGTATTCATAAAACTTTCAAATATGAATTATTCTATGCTAGCTGATGTCATGAGATAGCGAAAACATGAAACTGAAAGAGGTAGGATACTTCAGGAAGACATTGATTCAAAATTTACTTAAAAATCAAATTTGTTGTAATTGCAGGAACAAATGCTTAAGGTTTCAGAAAAGCCTTTACAGTTGCATGAGAAGAATTCAGCAAGGAAGAGTCTGAAGAAAATCCCTAACTAGTAAAGTCTTACCTTGCTACAAAAAATAGTTGAAAGCTTTGATTTCTGCCTGATAAGTTGGTGCCACGTACTGAATAACAGGGTACCCCAAACTTTTGTATGTGTCAAATTAACTCTTTTATGTATGTATGTATTTATCTGTACAGTCCATGTTTAGTTAAACATCCTGTTCTGGTATAGAGTTGGTTTAAATACATATGGGCTATGCTGCTTCAACAAGTAACATTTTCATTCATCAATCGTAAATGTTCATGGCCCATCTCAAATTGAAAATAGTAAGTGCAAAGAATGACATTTTGTGGACTGGAAATTGACTTCTCAGTCAATATTTATATGTTACGTAGTGAATAACTGAAGAAATCATTAAATCCGTTGCTATTAAGGTATCATTATAGGTAGAATTTTGTCATTTTAGATTTCTGATTTGTCAGAATAGTCATTTCTCTAAGTAACAACTGAGGACTGTTAACTTTTTCTATTACTAATTTTAAAATATATGATCAGTGGTCAATATAAAGCTGTAGAAGTATAATATGGATAAACACAGAAATACAACTGTATTTTTCTAACAGCAACTACTTTAAATAAACATCAAGCAGTATTCTCTTTGTTGGCAAACAGCTTATTAAAACTGAACAGATATGACACCAACAAATATTAAATACAGGTAAGGTAAAGCAGAACGGGAAGGCTGGCGCCTATGAGTCGCTCTCTGATTTTAGACAACATTAAATTGCAACACAACTGAGGATATTTTTGGTCATGCCCCTTTTCATAGGTAATATTTCCTCTTTCTTTGTATAATAATAATGTAATATAATCTGCATAATATCTTAAGTGTTTTAATCAGTAACACAGTCACATGAATGATGGGGGAACCTTGAACTTAAAAACATTTTATTTATCTAACAAAGTAAAATAACTAAGGTAGGAAAGAACATGAGAATTAAAAAAATACAAACTAAATAAAAAACAACAAATCCTGTCTTTCCAGGCCCACCTATACTGGTAGGTGCCTACTTACCAGGCTGTAATTACCATAGTTCAACACTTGTCTGTTGTGCATTGTCATACTTTTCTCTAATTCCAGTCCTTCAACTTATCTTCAACCTAGGGTTGACCTTCCCTTGAAGCCAATCCTGCTGATTATTAGGTAGTTAAATGTCTGACCTATAAGACCTTGAATGTGCAGCCAGGGACAACTTCCTGGATCATGAAAGTGAATTCTGGGGTTACTGCCCTCTAGAACCTCCAACATCCTCCTAGACCTGCCCTTTCTAGCCTCTGGTGTTCCTCTGTCCTGAGGCCTTAAAATAAATAGCAAGAGTCTCATGTCCAGTGAAACAGGTATCTCTGCTGCCACATGTAGGTCTTAGAAACTTCTATTAAACTATTGTGTTATAAATTTATTCTAGGTCTTGCAATGGAGCAGAAAATCTTTGAAGGCTGGTTACCTTGCATGCAAGTCTGTTATAGGCTCTGTTTCCCCATGATCCTAAATTAGACTTCCTCATTGTCTTTTTCCTACTTCTGTGCCTCTGGAGCCTTCGCTTACAATGCACTTTACCTCTGCTAGTAGTACTTATTTATCATGATGCTGTCTTCCATCAACTGATGTTCCTTATCAGCCCCCTCACTATAAAGTCTCAGTAAAAAAAACACCACAACCAAATGATGATTTTAGACTTCATTTTTAAATTTTTTAATTGTTTCATTCCTTTCTGAATTTCCTGTTTTTAATTGCCACCTAATGTTTGGAGCTGTTTATTGCTTGCTTTGGGCCAGATTACTCACTTGTTGTTCCTCTCTTGTTTAATATTGTACTTGCTAACCCCTGCCTGTTTCAATCTCATCTATTCTTGTCCCTGAAATGCTTGTCTTCAACATGTGGCTATCACTGTCACTGTCACTGGTGTCTGTGTTTAGGTCATGATCTCTGCAGATAAACTACAGAATGTAAAGGAATTGAAGGGTAAATTGTGAGGACTTTAATAATTAAAGATGAAATAGGGCCTTGTGTGGTCAAGAAAACCTCACAGCAAAACAGGCCATTAAATTATGCCCTATGAAACAGAGCAGCTGTTGCTCCTGTAAAAATAGGAAGATACACTTTGAGAAGTTCTGAATATTTAACCAAACGTACCCAAGTCTACAAAATAAACTGTACAAGCTGTACAAGAGCTGCACTCCACAGTGTCTGATAAGAAGGATGTGGTTGGCTAAACCCCTAGTAGGTGTCACTTTGAGATTTCTTTCATTCTGTTAATGCATGTTTATTGAGCACAGAGTGATGTTCAGATTTGGGCATGCATTTTTTTAAGGGTGAGAGACCTTTTAGGTAATAATCATGACATTTATTATATGCTGTGATATTGCACCTTGCTCATTTTTGAGTTTCTCATACTTGATTTTTCCATTTCTCCAACTACAGTATATATTTTCTGAACTTGCTTTTTCTGTTGCATCATGTGTGGCTCTCCATTTCTCAAATATTGACTCACACACACACACACACACACACACACAAACACACATATATATATATAGTTTTGTTAATCCGGAACTTTGATACAAAGTATAAGGGTAATTTGTTGATTGCTCAGTTGCAAACAGAAAAGATAGTGTCAAGGAAAGCATGTTGCTTATTTTGCCTTTCACCTGAATCTGTGTACTTATACTTTAGAAAAAGTAATTTGTTCTCAATATGTCAGCTTACAAATGTAATTATATAGTGTGCAAGCTTCACTTTCTATGTTATCTAAATGAAATACATGTCTGATAGCAACTGAACAAATGCAAGTTGCAACACAGTAATGTGTGAATCAGAAAATCAGAATATCTGAAACAAATTGCTGTTCTGTATATCTGGTCCTTTTTTCTGTGTGTCTGATAACCCATATTGCTACAGCTGGTATTTCCATAGTCACAGTAGTTTGAATTTGAAACAGATAATGCACTTACTAGAGTTTGCTGTTGGGATATTTGTTATAGTAGGTAAGAAAGTAATACCTTATTTTAGAGGCAGATAGGGC
This sequence comes from Polypterus senegalus, assembly GCF_016835505.1. Lineage (NCBI taxonomy): Eukaryota > Metazoa > Chordata > Cladistia > Polypteriformes > Polypteridae > Polypterus > Polypterus senegalus. The sequence continues at coordinate 112,612,000 of NC_053166.1, forward strand.
TTCCTCTGCAAAATAACAAAAAATAATAACTGGCAGTCCTAACTTAATATAATTTAGTTTGCATTTTTTCCTGTATGTTTAGTTTCTAAACGATATTTTAAGCAAAACTCTTTCTATTTTGGAATATTCTGCAGATCTCCTAAAAAACGGTATTATATCCATAGCACCAATAGTGTAAAACCACACCTGAACTTCTGCTCACAAATGGACATTCTGATTCAACAACCTCAACTGACCCATTGCTTTAAAATTGAGATGCAACACAAACCCACATATGTTTATCATTAGGCATGAGTACAAGTGACCAAGAATCAGAATAGCCCATTGTAAATGTGTGGTTAATTTAAAATAACAGTGTAAAATTACCATGAGTAACACAACTATGCACGCTTAGCTTCCCTCTGTTTTTGTGTCAGGATGGACATGGAAGCAGCTGACGAAATTTCATGCATCTTAAATGTATGTACTTTTTTGTCTGTTGTTGGTTTTGTATTGCTGTAACTAGAATGGGGGAGACATTCAAATAAGAATTTTATTGTTAAGCTATTATATCATGTTATCAGATCACCTAATATGAAAGGACCCACCTAACCTTAGGTTCTTTTGCTAATGGAGGATAGGAAGAAATGTTAAAACCAGCTATACAACTGTTACCTGTATCACTGCTTGTATTTTTATCAGCATGTACAACCAAAGGGACCTCTAATAGTAGGGTGCTTTCTGACTGGGGCTGCATTTATTTCCAAATCATTACTTTAAAATACTTTTACCACAAACAAAGAATTCCTCAAAGGTTTTTTCTTGATCCCTTAATGGATTGCAATGGATGGCTTGTTAGTAACAATCAGACAGAAACACTGAATTAAGTTTTCACATAGCCACCTATGCATGAGGTGTCCGACCGTCGGTACACTACAATATTTCATTTATTTGTGCATGTTGCAGAAAATCCACAAGTCAGTCAAAAGCAATATTGGTATTTTTACATACCCAAGGGTGTCATCTTTCAAATAAATTATACGTTTCCATGTTGTCTGTTCACTTTCATTATTAATATGTGATTTGCACATGTATACCCCAAGACAAGCAGCATGTCACAAATGAGTGAATGTAGTTTTATCAAGGGTTTCACCTTCTTCAAGTCACATGCAGTGAAAGGCTCAGTATCATTGGATAGCTGAATTTCAGCCCTTTGTAATGATGTACAGTATAGTTGTCTATGACTGTTCTTATATTACTTATATCAGCTGAGTGTAAATGGCTTGTTCAACATTCATCGTTACACAGAAAGCTTGAGTCAGATTTTTATCACAATTTTGTTTCTATTGAGAACCATGCATATGATGAAGGACTTGATGCTACACTTGATTTGTAAGTATTGCTTTTAGTATAATTTTGAAGCATGCAGTTTTACAGTTCAAGTATTATGGGTTCAACTAGAATACCTATCTGTGCCTGTGACACATTCTCCCTATATTATTTTACAATGCAGTGTTCTTTCAGTTTTCATTTTAAAATACAGGCAGTGTTTCTTAGTGTACCTGTGAGTACTGTTACTCTATCCTTGTGCCTCTTGAAGTTTCATGTGAAAAAGTCTCCTTCGATCGAATGTCACTGTATCATGCCACTCATGGCACTCTGTCATGAGCACATGAGAGAAAAAAAGAGATTAACTGTCCTGTGTGATATTTTTTATCCCATTTTTAATCATGCTCGCCCCAAAAGGGAGTCAGTAATGAGCACAATTACAAATGGAAAATAAGGTGGGTTTGAGTGGGATTATGAAGCAAGAACTTGGTGATTTGAAACGGTACAAAAAAATCTCACACAGCTCTGTTGATCCCTTGGGTGTTGGTGGTGACGGTGGGGACAGGGTGTATTATACTGTTAACAAGCCTCATGGGCTCTCAACCCAGTGACTGCCACCTTGGTTTAGGTGTATGTTTATCTATGTTGTCACACATGTACTAGTGGGAGGTAGCTAAACAGATCAAACCCACGGGTCACAAGGTGGTTTCTTGACCTACAACGGTACAAGTTTTCACTCGTTCATCGTAAACATTTTCTCCATGCCAACGCTGATGCCCTCTCTCGGACACACAACCTCTCGGTGCAGGCCGGCCAACCCAACGGGACTGGGCTAAGGGGGGGCCTTGTAACACACATGCGAGTGGGAGGCAGCTGAAGGGCTTATTTAATCGCAACTAATTGTCCGACCAAGGGGAGGAGGAGTGCACTGACTCTCTTTCTTAGCTCCCTACAGACCGTTCCCGGGAAATCCCGCCAGGTGCCGAGGCCCAGAGGAAGATATTTACAGGCCGCAGGATGACATCACTTCCAGTTGCTGCTCCCCTTCCTCTGGTCATCAGTTCTGTCTTCTACTCAGTACGGCAAACTACCCTGTGCTATTTTTTGCATAAACTAACCTTTTGCAGTCTGGACTACAATATATGGGTGGCTGAACGAAACCTTCTTACGATGTCTGGCATCTCTTATTGTGACAGTGGCGTAGCCGGCAGGATTCTCTCCCAGGAAAAACAGGGACAGGGCCTAAAAATCAGCCAGGTAGGAAAGTACCGGGCCGAGTTTCTGAGCGGGGAGTGCATTCGATGGTCAGGAAATACTCGGGCAGGCTCAGCTCCAAAAGTACAATTCTGGGCTTAGTACTTCCCAAAGGAAGAATGTAGAGGGAACGCACGGATGTCGGCTGGTCTCTGGATTGAAGCGAAAAGGGCTTATTATGTTCTCTCAGACGAGAGAGCTGAGCCACCCAGCGGGACCAAGGTCCCAGTTAGGAGTGGCCTAACTCCAGTCTTGCAGGTGAGGAAAATAAAGAATTGGAAATATAACCCAGAGGGGCCAATCCTGGAGCAGGCTATGGCTTTCTGGACACAGGTGGCGTTGTTGCTGCGGCCATGTGAACTCACCCCCTACCAAATCGTGCAGCAGGTTGCCTGCTATTTCTTTTTACAGCATCTCCCTGATGACTTCACCCAGCTGGACTAGGGAGATTTCCACTCCATGGATGAGCTTATACGGCTTGTAAAAAGAAAGATGCCAGTCTCCAAATCTGGGAGAGCAAAACAGTCCTCTAGTGGATTCCCTAGAGGGTACGTTGCACATGTTAAGCCTCCTCAACATAAACTGGAGCCTGTCCTGAAATTTCTGGACCGCTTGGTGTGCAACCTGTCCGGGAATGAGGCAGGACAGAGGTGGATGGGGGAATGGGGGAGCGTTGGTGTGCCCTTTCCAACCCCCTGTCAGTTGCAAATACAGGAGTAGTGCTTCTCAATGGAAATAAACTTACAGCATTATTTGACTCCGGCAGTAACGTTACCATCATTGCTCGCCGATATGTCTTGCCACAACAGCTAACTAAGCAAAAGACCAGTATTAAATGCATACACATAGAAGTCCGCGACTATAAAACTGGCCTATGCTACATCTGCCTGGACTGAGAAAGCTCCCCGTGGCGGTCCAACCCAAACCACCTTTTCCTGTAGTTCTAGGGCGAGACTGGTCTGAAATTAAAAGTGGTAGACTACTCATTGCTCCCACTCAAGCTTTAGGCCTAGTTGTAGAGGAGGGTGACTCGTCTCAAGCTGCCTCCACGCTGTGTACTATGTCGGCAGAGAGCGAGACGGAAGGCAAAGGGGGGGTCAAAGAAACTCCTAACACGTCGCAGACAGCTACGTCATCCACCCATGCCCTGTCGCGTCAGGAGGAATCTCCGCCCCTCAAGGTCAGACCGAATCCTCTCTCTAAAATACAGGTGTATTTTAAAATGACGCTGACTTCCTTCAAAAGAGATCAGTGGAATGACGACTCTCTGAAGCATGTTAAGAATACAGTGGTCCTCGTAAATGGCCAATGCACACACCGGCCCATGCCACAGGGACCTTAGTAGTTACCGAAAACAATCTATTATATCGGGTTGTGGAACATGGAGGGGAGGACCAGAAGTTGCTGTTAATCCCACGAACCTACCAGCGGCAGGTTTGTGAGTTAGCGCATGCCCAACTCCTTGGAGGTTATTTAGGTTCCAAAAAGACTGTGGAACATATCAAGCTCCGATTTTACTGGGCAGGAATCAACGAGGAAGTTCACTGTTTTTTGCATATCTTGCCGGGAGTGGCAAATATGGCAAATTCCCAAGAGGGGCCACACTTCTCTTATTCCCCTTCCCCTAATTGCCACACACTTCGAGAGAATCGGGGTCAATATAGTGGGACCCTTAGAACCCTCTGCCCGAGGACACAGGTATATATTAGTCCTCGTAGATTATGTAACCCGATATTCAGAGGCTGTTCCTTTGTGCTCAGCTACAACTAAAACTAGTGGGGGTCTTTGCACGTGACGACATCCCTAAAGAAGTCCTTACGGAAACATTGGAACTTGGAAACATTCAAGGAAGCGGCCAAGTTACTGAAAATAAAGCATTTAAAGGCCGCGGTGTACCATCATCAAACCGACTCTCAAACAGATGCTGTGCAAGGCGGTCAGTGAGGACGGGAGGAATTGGGACCAACTTCTCCTCCTCGTTCTCTTTGCCTATCGGGAAGTCCCACAAGCCTCTACAGGGTCCACACCGTTTGAATTATTATATGGACATTTGGACATTTTCAAGGAAGCCTGGGAAGGAGAGGCCCTTCCTTCGACAAATGTACTAGAGTATATCGCACAGTTACGCGATAGATTGGGAAAGATTAGATCCATTCTAAAAAGTCACATAGAGGAAGTGCAAGCAGTACAGGCCCGCTATTATGATCATGGCACGACCCTCTGAGAGTTCCATTCGGGGGACTGCACCAAGTTATTGGTCTCCACCTCTCCTTCTAAATTGCTCGCCCATTGGCTAGTCCCTTATGAAATTAAGGAGAGTAAAGGATTGGTTGTCTATTTGGTGAAACAACCTAATCATCGACCAAACGAGCGGGTCTATCGTGTGAACTTGCTTAAACCATGGAATTTCCAGTTCGATGCTTATCCCATGCCATGCGTGGATGACCTCCTCGAGAGACTGGGCCATGCAAACTTTCTGACCACACTTGACATGACCAAGGGTTACTGGCACATTCTTTTAACGGATACTGTGAAGGTCAATACCGTTTTTAGCACCCCTAGCGGACACTGGCATTATCGTGTTCTTCTATTCAGGTTAAACGGGGCTTCTGCGAATTTCCAGCATCTGGTGGACAAAGTGCTCTGTCCCCATAATGCGTATAGTGCTGCCTACCTGGATGACCATTCCAGCACATGGAAGAAACACGTACAGCAGATCACAGCAGTATTGTGGACACTAGGAGAAGGCTGCGAATTAATCCAAACAAATGTTTCTTTGGACTGAGGGAAGCTGAATATTTGGGCTACCTGCTGGGCTGGGGTACTGTAAGACCACAGTGGCCCAAAATAGATGCCATTTTGAAATGGCCCTGTCCGCAAACCAAGCAACAGGTCCAAGCCTTTGTTGGCTTAGCCAGGTACTACCGCCAGTTCATATTGTTTTCTGAGAGAGCGGCGCCCTTGTCTAATTTGGCGAAGAAGAGGGCTCCCAACAATGCGGTATGGTCCGAAAAAATGGGAGCTGCATTCAGTGACTTAAAACAGGCACTTACTTCAGCACCAGTCTTAATGTCCCCCGACTTCTCTCTTCCATTTGTTCTCCAGATGGACGCTTCAGACACAGGCCTGTGGGCCGTGCTAGTCCAAAGCGTCAGTGGTGCTGAACACACCGTCATGTACCTGAGTTGGAAACTGCTGGACCGAGAGACAAGGTATGCAGCGGTGGAGAGGGAGGCCTTACCGATCAAATGGACGATTACACAATTGAGGTACTACCTCTTGGGCTGTGAGGTCATTCTGGTGACAGATCATGCCCTTTTACAATGGATGGCCCTTCACAAGGAGTCAAACCCATGGGTCACAAGGTGGTTTCTTGACCTACAACAGTACAAGTTTTCACTCATTCATCGTAAAGCTTTTCTCCATGCCAATGCTGATGCTCTCTCTCGGACACACGACCTCTCGGTGCAGGCCCCCCGACCCGATGGGTCTGGGCTAGGGGCCTTTTAGCACACATTTGAATGGGAGGCATCTGAAGGGCTTATTTAATCACAACAACTTGTCCGACCAGGGGGATGAGGAGTGCACCGACTCTCTTTCTCTGTTCCCAGCAGCAAAGTACACATACAAAGTACAGCGATGGCAGCTTCCACCTACAGCTATAGACTCTTCAGTACGCAAGCGAATCTCCACACTAGTGTTTAGATCTGGACAGTGTATGTGCCCAAAAAAAAGTTTAACTGCATTCTCGTACCATTGCTTGCATACTACAGTGTCAGGTGGAAGCTGCTGTCGCTGTACTTTGCATATAAGAGCCAGGTCGAATGTTATTTACTTATTTACCTTTATTTATTTACTTACTTCCTACAGCGTAAAGTCACAAGTAGACTGCAGAGCTTCCCGCGTACATATACAAAATACAGCAATGGCAAAAGTTCAACGTGCATTCTTGCTCCGATGTAGAACCATCGTCATGATCTTATTTCACCTCTGATATAGCGCGTCTTTATGTGAAAACAGCAGTATCAGATGGGTGGGATCATGAACACAACTGAGAGAATAAAACTGAATAAAAAAACAAAAAAACAAAGCTAACCTTTACAAGTATCATACATTTACAGTACACCGGCTGTTACACACTGAAATCAAATGTATGTTTTTATTCTAAAATAGTAAGAATAAGAGCAGCTCACTTCTCAAAACGGAGTTGTCCAGGGTCGAACCTGTGAAGTTTTGATTACCAGTCAACAGTTGATACCGTTGCACCACCGAAGCTGTTGTAGTAAATGCATGTCAATGTCGCACCCTAACACAGGTTCTTTTTCTGCAGTTACATTCTTGAATAAAAGCACACTTGTTCTGTTATATTTGTAACTTTTGTGAAAGTGTTTATTCGATATTTGGACTTCAGGCTTAACACATTATACATTACATGTCTACATTTTGTCAATTATTACTAAAACATGAAAAACGTTTCTGTTTTAACAATGTGTTTACTGTACATAGGTTGTTGTAAACACAGAACACACGAAATGCATGTGTTCCAAATAATGATATAGAATTTTTAAAAGGTTAAAAACTACATTTTAAAGACGGTGTAACACAACAGGTAAGTAGTACTAACAGCAGCTAAAACGTATATGGATCATCTGTCGGTAGTAGATCCCTTTTGAAAGGCGCTACACGACGGCTGTGGTATAGAAATTACATTTTCTATGTGAACGTCCAAATTTCTGCCTCTGGTAATGTGCCTTACCGGCATTACCAGCAATTAAAGAAAGTTAGTTTTGTGTCCTCTGCAGTGTTAAGAGAGAAAGGCATTGGTTTGGGATAAAAGGAAAAAAGGTGTAAAGAAAGGAAAGTTGCCTTTTTCTTTTATATAGTGTAGAGAGACGTCTTCGCTGACGATATGAGCGCCTTTTGGGGATAGTCGCAGTGGGTCTTGTGTAGAATGGTAGGACATCCCAGCCATTGATCGGCTGTGATGGCACTGTCAGTCCTCCACTCCTGTGCGTGTCTTCATAATCCGAGCTGACGACCTCATAATCGTATACGTGAAAAAGAAAGTGCGCCTTAATATTAGTTTCCCGCGGTGTAGAAAAGGGATCCCGTGTTTGCACTTGTCTGGGCTATAGCTCAGGGGGAGGATGAAAAAAATTAAAAGAGCTCACTTTGACTTAAGGCAGAAGCACAGTCAGCGTCTCAAAGGCCAGCACAGCTATGCGCGCGCGCTGCTCGTGTTTTGTAGGGCAGGAGACGCCACTTTTTGCAGACACGTTCACGTGATCAAAAGTCTCAGTGCTCTTTGGAGGTCATTCATATATATATATATATATATATATATATATATATATATATATATATATATATATATATATATATATATATATATATATATATATATATAAAATACCCAAGCATGCGGAGAAGTAGTGTGTTAAAGAAGTAATGAAAAAGAAAAGGAAACATTTTAATAATAACGTAACATGATTGACATTGTCATTGTCATGAGTGTTGCTGTCATATATATATATATACATATATACATGTATACACACACACATAAACATATATATACATATACACACATATATACAGTATATATACATATACATCCACATATATACAGTGGAACCTCGGTTTACGAGTAACTTGGTTTACGAGTGTTTTGCAAGACGAGCAAAAATTTTTAATAAATTTTGACTTGATAAACGAGCGATGTCTTGCAATACGAGCAGTATGGATACACTTTGTCTGCTGAGCGTCATGTGATCACAATTGAGCTGATGGTTCTTCTCTCTCTCTCCTTATCTCGCTCGCTTGCCCAGCACCTCTCTCTCTCTCCTTATCTTGCTTGCTTGCTCGCCCAGCGCTTCTCTCTGTTTACAGCGCGTCTCTCTCTCTCTCCTTATCTCGCTCGCCCAGCGCGTCTCTCTGTTTACCACAGCATTGTGACTGTGTGTGTGTGCTGTGAAGTACGAGTCCCCATCTTGCTCCCCAAAACACGAAGCTGAGTCTCAGTATTTTAACACTAGTTTTATTCAGCTTGAAACAGCAACAGCGCTGTTATTTATTGCAGCGGGATCTTTATAATGTTCCTTGTATGACCCATTGACGACAGGCGCTTATAGCATGTCTGCGATCTTTTTGGATGCGCTTATACGGCGAACTGCTGCAGCGCTGGGAGACTGCGATTTGCTTTGGGACACTCTCCTGCATGTCTTCCTGTTGGGTGGAATCCCACATGAGTTTAGAAACTCACACCAGCCATGATTCTTTTTAAAGGTAAAGTGCAGGTTAATTTGTATTATGTATTTTACTTTATATTTTGTCTTAATCATTTTTATATGAATAGTTTTGGGTTGTGGAACGAATCATCTGAGTTTCCATTATTTCTTATGGGGAAATTTGCTTTGATATACGAGTGTTTTGGATTGCGAGCATGTTTCCAGAACGAATTATGCTCGCAAACCGAGGTTCCACTGTATACATTTATATATGTGCACAAAACCACACTTTTATCAAGGCTTCTGTCGGGTAGTCGTTTGAAATGAAATTTTCCTCCAATCAGTCGTAGCAACGCGCTTTCTTCCGAGTGTTACATTTTTGTAGCTATGATGTGTACATCAATTTAATCGGTGTACCAGGAAATCATGCATTGCCAGAAGTTCCCCTTTGCTTGGAATGCAAAGTGTGAGTAAATGCGTTATTTTTTAACGCGTTATGGAGCACATGCATCGAAGCTTCTCATCTGTGCTTGTGCTAAGAAAAGGAAACATTTTAAAAATAACGTAACATGATTGTCAATGTAACCTTTTGTAAGTAGTGCCTGGAGGATTTAGAGTGTGGAGAAACTGTAGAGACAGCGTTTGTATTAACTTGTGGATTTTTTTGTGAGTATTTGGTGGCAGCGTCACAAAGTTGGTTCGTCAAGACTGTGTTAGCTGCGGAGCTCAGCTCACAGCGAAATGAGGTGAATGGGAGGGGAGATGATGACGTGACTCTCCCACCCACCTTAACTGTCAATCCCCCCCCAAAGAGAGTCTCTCGGAATTTGCATAAGCACAGCCCCTCACCAGTAATTTTAACTTAATTACAAATTGATCAGAACTCTCGTTTATATGCTGCGTCCTCTCACTAAACTTGTATCCCGCATTAGCCGTGGGCATGACAAACGCCATTGGCAGCCTGTCTATGAACTTCATTTAATCTTTAGGTTTACACCGTGCTTTGTTTCCAAAGTAGCTGTACTCATAAATATTTTTTGTATGTGTGAATTGGTCGCTTCTTATTGTTTCGCTGCCTTTTCAATTGTATAATGCATGTTTTCTTCAGCGCTTTTTGGAGCTCTTCCTTGTTTTCTACATATTGCGTTGAAAGTCAGTTCACGTGATTACGTGGGAGGCGTGATGATGTCACACGAAACTCCGCCCCCCACGGCCATCGAGCTCAACTCCATTACATTATATGGAGAAAAATAACTTCCAGTTATGACCATTACGCGTAGAATTTCTAAATGAAACCTGCCCAACTTTTGTAAGTAAGCTGTAAGGAATGAGCCTGCCAAATTTCAGCCATCTACCTACACGGGAAGTTGGAGAATTAGTGATGAGTGAGTGAGTCAGTCAGTCAGTGAGGACTTTGCCTTTTATTAGTATAGATTCCGAAAAACACAACATTATGGTTTTTACACTTATAAGACATTATTTCTATTTTTTTCTAAAGGTATAAATGCTTAACTCTCTTTTGTTGTTTTCCTATTATTTTCCCCTTTTCTTGTGTAGTTTGCTCCTTTTGTTTATCCCTAATAGTGACAATTAACAACCAGCATAACAGACACCCAGGATGATAAAAGCTGCAACAACTTCAGTGTCAGACCTGCTAATTAGTAAATCATCAATTAAATAACCAGAACACCTGGAAAAGCAGAATGAAAATTAGGTTGAAAATACTGTTAATGACTTACAAAAAATGTACATATTCTCCATATAACCGCTTAGTACATTTTAATAAAAATCTACCAAACATAGTTTATAATTTCTAAATTGATTCCAAACGCAGAAACTGGGAAATAATAACTCACTTAATTAGGCTAGGAGTTCAATAAAACATAGAAATTGAATGGAACAAAAACCTGCAACCACAGTGGGTCCCTAGGACCAAGTTTGGGAACCACTGCTCTAAATGCTGCTTTGCCTTTCAGCTTTCCCAGAATACACTGCACGTCTATTCAGCATAACAAGAATTTCAGGCTAAGGCCTTTTACCTGAAATCTGTTAATGAAAAGGTTAAAGTATCTCCCAATCACTCTGAATGTGAACTACTGTACAGAAACCATTATATACTATGCAGTACTAATTTTAGCTCCCTAATTCAGATCCATCTGTTCTGAAATGTTTAACCAGTAGTTAAATAATCTTTATTCTACACCTGAACCTTCAATACCTAAATTAATGGCTTTTCATCTTCCTTTGTTAAATAACCATCTTGTGTAATTTCCCCCTTAAAAATCCATCTTTAGCTGTTGCCTATGTGACTGACTTGCTGTTTTGCGGTGTAAAAGTGTCAACAGAAGACACTTTAACATCTGTGGATCTTTTGATATTGATGGACAAGTTGATACTGGAAATGCCTAAATTTATTATTATTATTATTAATAATAATAGTAGTAATAATAATAAATTTTATTTATAGGGCACTTTACATTAGAAGTAAATCTCAAAGTGCTACATGAAAAGTTTAAACAAAGACAAAGCAAGATAAAAACAGAGATAAAACAACAATAATTTTAGCATTTTTGTTAATATGCTTTCCTAAATAGAAAAGTCTTTAGCCGTTTTTAAAAACAGCCTACAGTCTGCTGTGTTCTTAGCCTCTCTGGTAGGCCATTCCTGAGCCGTGGAGCAGCAGCTGCAAAGGCTCAGCCACTCATTGTATGAAGTTTGGTCACAGCCTTGGTATACATGTATACCCCATGACATTCACTAATCACTTATATCTCAAGAACACAAATCAAATCAGGTTACAGGTGAGGAAATATTCAAACTTTAATGTAATCATTGGTAAAGTGTATTTTACAGAGCAAACAGGCTTTAAATGCTAGAAGGCAAAAGTAGATGAAAAGGTACACCCTGAGCAATTCTATTCAGCGTCCAAAAATAGCAAGCTTTACCTCAGTATAACCTGGGGCCTCATGTATAATGCTGTGGATAGAATTCACACTTAAACATGGTATACGGACAAAAGCGGAAATGTTCGTACACACAAAAAAATCCAGGTGCATAAATCTGTGTGTACGCCAACTTCAACATTCTTCCGCTATATAAATCCCAGTCAGCATGAAAAGTAACGCACGTGTACATGCCTGCTGCCACTCCCCAACTCCTCCCAGAATTACGCCTCTTTGAATATACAAATCAATATAAATAGCCCTTAAGCTCAGCGTTCTGTGAAAAGGCAATGGCAAAAGCACGAGGGGAAATAGAAGAATTTCAGTGAATACCAAATGGAGGCAAGGAAAAACATACTATTTGTTGGTTTGAACAGTGGTATAAACAATAAAAGGAAGTTGATCGAAAGCTCAAGTTCACAAAGTTGCGCATTGCCCAAAATAAAAAAGAAGTTGTCAGATATCAAAGTCGCCGTGAAAAGGCGAGTCATAGCCCACAGTCTGAGTGTCATATGAAAGCTTATTAGTGTACAGTGAAAAGAAAAAAATAGGGACATACTGACTCAAATGTCAACTTTAATCTCAAAATTTCCACTTCAATCATGTAATTTATTTTATCATTAAAGTAGAACATCAAAACTTCATCTTAAAATTGTTTAATTTACTAGTTTTTCAAATCCCATCATAACTAAAGTAGCACGTTAAATGCTTTGTTTTGTATGTGTTCTTCTATGTGCTCTATGTGTGTGAATCACTACGTGTTTCTTAAACGGGCTTTCTCTTCCTACGACAGGACACAGAACCCATTACATTCATGATATTACAGTTCTCTGAATAATTTAAATACTGAGATGTATACTTGATATGATATGAACACTGAAATGATATCAATTAAAGCATGTATTAAACATGGGAACACAGTGGTGCAGTGATAGTGACAAACTGGCGCCCCATCCAGAGATTGTTCCTGTTCAGGCAAGATGCTTGTTGCATTGTGCGCAAACTACGATGAAATAATTTATTGCAGCAGTACTATTTCTTTTAAACGTACTAACCCCCAATTCTTGTCCTTCCTTTTCTTTCTCCAAGTGCCCAATCGCCACACAATCAGCTCAGTAACAGACGTTAAGCCATCTGTAAGCTTAGAACTCAGATTCTTCTAAACTTTTAAGGAACACTGAAATATCTTCATAGTACATGCTTAATTATTCTATTCTAGCAGTGTCGTGCCAGCCCCAGCAAGAAGCGTTTGCTGTATGAGAGCAGTTCAAATGGGCAGCATAGCTGAGGCAGCATGTTCTAGATGCTGTATACCGATAATTCTCTTTCCGATCAGCTGCTGTAGAGCTGTGATTCCACACTCAGATACAGTGATATAAATACTCTGAGTGGTGCAGTGAGATTAATATGGAAAAAGATGATCCGTTGTGGCAACCCCTAAAGGGAGCAGCTGAAAGAAGAAGAAGAAGGTGGAGTGACAGTAACAACGCTAAAGCAACTATGGTATTTGGAATAGTTTGGCCATTCCGTGGACCATTATATTGTTACAGGTTAATTACAATCAGATGCCTTAAACTAATAAACAATATTAATTTCAGTGTATATGATAAAGCCGCATCAGGGATGTGGATCTAAAAAAGAAAGGGAAACCACACTGGAACAAAAGCACTGCTTTAAGGCTGGGTGCCTCCAGTTTGCAACTTGCGTATGCAAGGGTTTGAGCTAGCGTGAAAATGTGCGTGGCTTTACTTCAAGTTTAGGTTTTATACATCGTGATTTGAGCGTGGAAATGTTAGTGTGCAACGTTTTATACATACGCACCATTTATACATTTTGTACTTAGCATGTTATTTCATTTTCAGTGCATCTTTTCATAGCAGGCACTGTGTTCTCATTTTAAAAAACCTTCTTCATTCCAAAGTTTTGAAAGCAGGTATGTTGTCTGTCTGATGTCTGTCTCTCTCTCGAGAGCTGAATATGTAACTCCATCACGCCGACAGGGGCTATTTTTAGTAACTAACATCAGCAACAAATTGATGATTGAGACATTACCCTTGGCTTGGCCTTGTCTTGACCTTTCTTGCATGCTTTTCTTATCTACTTCCATCAAAAAAATCCCTAATTACAGTTAGGACCATAAATATTTGGACAGAGACAACTTTTTTATAATTTTGGTTCTGTACATTACCACAATGAATTTTAAATGAAACAACTCAGATGCAGTTGAAGTGCAGACTTTCAGCTTTAATTCAGTGGGTTGAACAAAAAGATTGCATAAACATGTGAGGCAACTAAAGCATTTTTTAACACAATCCCTTCATTTCAGGGGATCAAAAGTAATTGGACAATTGACTCAAATGCTATTTCATGGTCAGGTGTGGGCAAGTCCGTCGTTATGTCATTATCAATTAAGCAGATAAAAGGCCTGGAGTTTATTTGATGTGTGGTGCTTGCATGTGGAAGATTTTGCTGTGAACAGACAACATGTGGTCAAAAGAGCTCTCCATGCAGGTGAAAGAAGCCATCCTTAAGCTGCGAAAACAGAAAAAACCCATCTGAGAAATTGCTACAATATTCCGAGTGGTAAAATCTACAGTTTGGTACATCCTGAGAAAGAAAGCAAGAACTGGTGATCTCAGCAACGCAAAAAGACCTGGACGTTCACAGAAGACAACAGTGGTGGATGATCGCAGAATGATTTCCACGGTGAAGAGAAACCCCTTCACAACAGCCAACCAAGTGAACAACACTCTCCAGGGGGTAGGTGTATCGATATCCAAGTCTACCATAAAGAGAAGACTGCATGAAAGTAAATACAGAGGGTGCACTGCAAGGTGCAAGCCACTCATAAGCCTCAAGAATAGAAAGGCTAGATTGGACTTTGCTAAAGAACATCTAAAAAAGCCAGCACAGTTCTGAAAAAACATTCTTTGGACAGATGAAACCAAGATCAACCTCTACTAGAAAAAAGCATGGAGAAGGTGTAGAACAGCTCATTATCCAAAGCATACCACATCATCTGTAAAACATGGTGGAGGAAATATGATAGCTTGGGCGTGCATGGCTGCCAGTGGCTCTGGGACACTAGTGGTTATTGATGATGTGACACAGGACAGAAGCAGCCGAATGAATTCTGAGGTGTTCAGAGACATACTGTCTGCTCAAATCCAGCTAAATGCAGTCAAATTGATTGGGTGGCATTTCATGATACAGATGGACAATGACCCAAAACATACAGCCAAAGCAACCCAGGAGTTTATTAAAGCAAAGAAGTGGAAAATTCTTGAATGGCCAAGTCAGTCACCTGATCTTAACCCAATTGAGCATGCATTTCACTTGTTGAAGACTAAACTTCGGACAGAAAGGCCCACAAACAAACAGCAACTGAAAGCCACTGCAGTAAAGGCCTGGCAGAGCATTAAACAGGAGGAAACCCAGCATCTGGTGATGTCCATGAGTTTAAGACTTCAGGCTGTCATTGCCAGCAAAGGGTTTTCAACCAAGTATTAGAAATGAACATTTTATTTCCAGTTATTTAATTTGTCGAATTACTTTTGATCCCCGGAAATAAAAGGATTGTGTTAAAAAACTGCTGTAGTTGCCTCTCATTTTTATGCAATCTTTTTGTTCAACCCACTGAATTAAAGCTGAAAGTCTGCACTTCAACTGCATCTGAGTTATTTCATTTAAAATTTATTGTGGTAATGTACAGAACCAAAATTAGAAAAAAGTTGTCTCTGTCCAAATATTTATGGACCTAACTGTAAGTTGCTCAGTTAAGTACAGTAGTTTGTTCAAAATAGCCAACCTTAGGCATTCCCATTCTTCACTCTTCTCAGTGATTTGCTACTTTTTTGTATCTTTGACTGCACCTGAAACATTTTTTGTTCTTTTTCCTTTGCCCATACACACACCCTGACCATAATCTGTCAACGTTTATTTTCAAACTCTTTCTTAACTCTGTGGTATCATTTTCTTTTCAATATAATTCAGGCTGCAATAGCAAGACATTGCATAGATAGTTTTTAGTATTGTGGATTTTCAGTGGTTATCAGATACCCTTTTAAATGAGTTTATGAGAATGACAACAAATATGATAGTATAACAAAAATAATGCATATACATGTGAAAGATACTTTCACCTTAAAATTAAAGGAAATGTTTCAGATACTGAGTGATGCCTTATAGCTGTGTATCTACTTTGCAGCTTTATTATTTTTCGATCAATAACAACACCTAATGTTCTCATACAACCAACTTAGCTTGAGATGAATTATCAATTATTTCGTGTTTTCCAGTTGCTAATTTTGCCTTCACAGCATCAAGTAATATGTAATGATGGTGGTAGTGCCTGGCTAAATATGCAAGTGGCTTTTCTATTCAAGGACATAGTGTAGGATATTCATTTTCATTTTCTACCTTGTGGGAGCTATTAATTGCCGATTCCAGCATCGAGTAAAATTTGTCCGCTGCCATGTCAGAAGGCAGGGAAAGAAAATGTTTTATAGAAATAGTATTATTACTCTATATTGGTATGATGCATATTTATAAACCTTTGAAATGTACCTGAATCTTGCAAAATAATATGCATTCAAGTGTACTCTATAACAACATGTTTGCAGGTACAGTATTCAAGTACCCAGAGGTACCTCCAATAACTCTGTATATTTTTCTGAAATATTTTGGAAATGTGATAGAGTCATGCTGTGCCAGACACAAGCTTACCCTTAGCTTTTTACAGAAGCAAAAATCAATGGCATCACTTCTACATCTAGCCTCACAAATCAAAAGTTCTTAGATGGTTGAGGGTAACGGTTATAATGAGCAGTGATGCTAAATATTGAATTATTATCAGCAAATATAACATTTACTGTGACCATAAAAAGATTAATTTCATCACCATAAATGAATAATACTCTTGATCATGCGTATATACCTATTTCACTTTCATCTAGACCTAATAATGCACAATACAGAATTTTAAGTGATGTCCAATCAAAGGCGTTTACTTTGGCTTTTATAAAGTCATATAGCACAGGACACAACTTTAGAAGTAAATTGTTTCATGACAAAAAATGCTGAAGTGATTTTTTTTCTCTTAGGCTGAATGAGAATCAAAGCATCAATAAGAAGTTGATTTATGTCATCGTCTAGGCAGTTTTAGTTGTCTAAGCCCTGGGCTACGTAATTCAATTATCAATCACGTTATAGTGTTGCTTCTGCTGTTAAATGAAATATTAAATCACACTTGCACAATAAATAGCACAGATGCGCCTGTATTCATTTGAAAAGACAACTTGCATATGTATGAGCATATGCGTCAAAAAATGCTATATACATTATAAACAGTTTCTATTTGTATTGTACAATACAGGCATACAAATTATTCACATGGAAAGCAAATCATGAATGAGTAATGTTGTTGGTTTACCTTAATCTGCAAATGGTTATATACTGGATCTGTGTCAGTGTTAAGGGGGTGCTTCATGTCTAATTGGCTTGATTCAACACAAGATTTAAAACTGTTTTGCCATTTAAAGGTAACTTCTATTTATAAATAGAGGGCCTGTTTTGGCATTTTTCAACACAGTCCTTGACAAACTCACTGTTGCAACAGAGCACGTTGATACTGCATAATTAATGTAAAAGTCTGAAGTCCAAAAGATTTGAAACATGAAATTCACATAATCCAGTTTTGGGCAAAGCTAATTACTAGTCCACCAATTTTTCAGTTATTACTTTCATTTTCCGCCAGTATATAGCTAGTTTAGGACAACTATCATCATGTTCTGTGAAATGAACTGGAGTTGGTGCATTGCTTTGAATAACAGACTGTCTTGAACTATTACAGAACAGCGTGGACCAGCCTAATCAGATTGCAGAGAACTGAAAGAGATGAACTTAGATCCCAGATTACTTTTAATTTTAGGATATCAGTCCTGCATTTTTATGAATAGTAAGCAGTGACCCTCTGAGGTGAGAAGATCGAACAACAGTATGTATTTTAGATTATTAGTCATCTTGTCAATATCACAAACAGTTTAACAGTTAATAAACTGAAATTAGCCTGTGAAGTAAAATGAACCAAACTGAGAAGTTGAGTAGACATGGTGTCAGCCTAAGATGTATAGATTTTTTTGTTTTTGTTTTGTATGTTGTTAGTTTTTTAGAACTAAAATGTATATGCTGCAGGCTTTCAGAAAATGTTTACAATAACATTGAATTCCCTTACTAATGGCTATGGGAAAAGCAGGCTTCTCTGTATTTTGCTTATACTGGGATTTTCTATTCCATTACATGGCCTAACACTGAATGTCATCAGATTATGTTGTGGACATCAGAAGAGACAATCACACCATAATATCCAGTTGCCAAAGAAAGGTTTTTCTTTGGGTTCGCAGGCATCAATGGATACATCTGACAAGATTGCAGAAGACTCATTTCAAGTGGTTTCTGCTGCCTGTTGTTGTCTCAGGATACTGGCTGCAGTGCTTGTCTGGCTTTGCTTACCTTTTGTCTTTGTTAGCTGGCATAAAACAGTTGTGTTTCTCTGGGATCTTAATGAATAATGTGACAATATTCTCTGCCAATAATGATTAGTTTTAAGTTTTTGGAATCCTTGCTTAGCTGCCCTACAATACCTGAGCTATCAAATATGATTCAAGAACTGTGTCTCTGATAAAGATGTAAGCAACACTGGAGCACCACAAGAAATAGTCCCATCTCCTTTTGTTTTCATTCTGTGCCCTTCAGACTATAAACATAACACCAGATCATGTCACCTACAGAAATTCTAAGGTGATTTTGCAATAATGTGTGTATTGACATGGGGGAATGAGACAGAGTGTAGGAGACAAATGGAAAACTTTGTTTCTTGGTGCAGAAAGAACTGTCTGCTACTTAACATCAACAAAACAAAGGAAATGGTTATTGACTTTCACTGCACCAAACAGCCTTTATGTTCGGTCACTATTCAGGGAGTGAATGTTGTGGAAGATCAAGGGTCGGACAGCCCCCTAACCCGAACACAGACAGGCAGACCACACAAGTCCAAAAGCACATGCTTTTATTTTCTTTTTGTTGCCCTTTCACCCTCATGCGCAGGGCTTGTCGTAGGGTGGAGGTTCACCGCCAAAACTACTTTTGTAGCGGATGCCACATGTGCTATTATTCCGTGGGAAGTTTGCTTCTCCTTAGGGTGCATTGCAGGAAAAGTGGACACTATAAATACACCTTCGAGGGGGAGGTCATAACACGGTCAGGGCAGTTGGTGCTGAAGACTTAAAAACCGGAAAAGAAGTGGAGAGAGAGAGACATCTTGTGGTGGAGCAAATAGAAGAGATGAGGTAGCGCCAAGTAAAATATCTGCTGGAAAAAGTTTTTTATCGTCTCTGAAGACGGACTCTTTTTTCTTTGGTTTCACTGACTTGGACTGGTACGATTGAACTTTTTTGTTATCGGCTCGATGGCCAGCGTATTCCGGTAGGATTTCTCTTTGCCCTAAACAGTAAGGACAGTAAACCTATTTGGACAAACTGGTTTCTCCTATTCATGAACATTGCGCTCCTGAACCGGGAAGGGTGGTTTCAATTGCAATGTACTTGATTTGTTTGTTTTTTTTATATTAAAATATATATGTATTATTCTTTTGCCTCTTCTTTATTTTGTGATATGGCTTGCAGTTTAATACTGAACCGGGACTTGTGGTGAGGGATCAGATAAAAGGACGAGCATGGTCACACTGCCCGATAGATTTTCAACATTGAACTGCTTTGCTCCAGCAGTTTTCTAATCGTGCATTAACCCGGGGTGAGTTGTTCTCCCGGGGCAGTGGTACAGATTAGTGGTGGCCCGTATGGGGAACTGACTAATATACATCCGCTATGTCCTTTCATGCCTTTTTTACCACCATAGTTCAGATGTCTTCTGAGGATTTGCCGCAGGAGGCTTCTGGTGCGAGCGAAGGGCTTGAGAGAGGGGTTGTGCTGGGCAAATATGTTACAATCAGGGCACACCAAGAGGTTGATGAAGCAACCAGCCTGTTGGATTCACCATAAATGTCTACTCCTAAGGTGCAAAGAGATGAAAATATCCTGCCGTCATTGTGGGGCTAGATGCAAGAACGGATGGAAGAGATGCACGATCAGATCAAGGAATTGGCTGAAGGGGCTGCTGCGCACAAAGCGGCTCTGCATGGATTATTGTGAGGTCGCTATAGAAGTGATGCGGGAATATGTGCAAGGTCAGGTGCGGCAGTTAGAACAGAGGTTGACTGCTTGTCTCCAGAGAAGGGATCAGCAATGAGAAGTCGAGCTGTAGGACATGGTAAGGAGGAGCATGAATGCTTATTGTAGGAAATCACGGCAGTCTAACTCAATGGGATGTACAGCTTCCAGGGTCTCCCTTACTGCTGCACCTGCCGCGGCACTACGCTTAGAATTTCCTAAATTAGAAACCTCTTGTACATCAGCAGAAGTTCTCAGATTTTTAGAACAGGCGGATTCGTTTTTAGAACTTCACCCTTTAACTAATGTGGAGTTGATGGGCTTTTTAAACGCCTCTCTGAGCAGTCCAGCGTGGTCTTGGTGGCAGGCAGAAAACACCGGCATAACCGACTGGTCTTCCTTCCGCTCCGCATTTTCAGAAGCATTCCTGCCAGTGGAATATCAGGCTGAGGTGGAAGAGCAGCTAATGAACACCCGCCAGGAGCCTACGCAGCCCATCAGAGACTTTGCATACGAATATCGTGCGCTGTGTTTGTGATGGAATCCCAGTATGTCAGAAGACAACATTGTGGGGTGTGTCCTTGGTACTTGTAACCCGTGGCTGGCTGTGGCTTTACGGGGCATTGTGGGCTCAGTACAATCACTGGTGAAACTCGGTACCTTAATTGAGAAAGACTGGGCTGCCATGAGGGGATATAAACAAAAAAATAAGGACCCCTCATGCAATAGTTTGCCTAGTGGACGGGGTCAACGACAAAAGCAATCTTACCTTAATGAAGCGCAACTTGCGGGAAAAGATTAAAAAACCCCAGAAGCGGTACAAGGCAGGTAGTACAATGAAGTTCTTCTTGGCAGATGGGAGGGTGTATGGTGATAGTGGCAAAGTCCTGATGTGGTTTGCATTGCACAGTTTTTCCTGGGAGATGGACATATGTGTCTTAGAGGATGACTACTTGACCATGCCACTGCTGCTGGGTTTGGACTCGGTTTGGCATGAATTTACATCTAAGGTCTGGAGATTTCACACTGCCCAAAGGAAAGGTGTTCAGGTTCGAAGAAAGATCATGGGAAGAGCTGCAGTGGTACAATCTTTTTTATTATCTAGTGCAATCCATTGCAGAGTTGAGTCCTATAGAAGCTAGCATAGGTGCTCATCCCTGGGTAGTGCAGCCTCTATTTAGAAGATGGCCTAACGGTTTGGACAGATAAACTGGGACGCACGGCAGCAGTTACTCATCTTATATACTCTGTGGATGAGGTCCCTGTCCGACTTAGGGCTTACAGGGTGTCACCAATGAAGAGGAGGCTCATTAAAGAATGGGTTGACCACATGTTGGAGGACGGTATTCTTGAACCTTCATCCTCAGCTTGGGCAGCTCCAGTAGTATTGGTCCGGAAATCAAATGGCACTTTTCGATTCTGTGTTGATTACAGGGGACTTAATGCCAAAACCCATCATGACGCCTATCCCATTCCTTTGGTGCATGAAATTTTAGAATCATTGGGTGGTGCAGCTGTTTTTAGTACTCTGGATCTTCAGTCTGGATATTGGCAAGTGTGTATGGGGGAAGACAGCATAGAAAAGACCACCGTGACCACTCTAGAAGGCTTGTTTCATTTTCGGATCATTCCCTTTGGGCTTAAAAATGCTGGGGCTTCCTTTCAGAGATTGATGGAGCAAGTGCTGAGAGGGTTGATTGGGAAGAGCTGCTATGTGTATATCGATGATATCATTGTCTTCTCTCCTTCATTAGAACGACATCTCCTGGACCATGATGACATCTTTTACCGACTCAAGCAGGCTCAGTTGACCTTGAACATGAAAAAGTGCCTCTTCTTGCAGACGCCCCTCACTTTTATGGGGCATGCGGTGTCAGCCAAAGGCGTCAAAGTGGACCCAGACAAGATCACTCCCATTGTGGATTACCCTCCTTCTGTCAACATCAAAGCCTTGCAACGCTTCCTGGGGATGGTATGCTGGTTCGACAAATTCATTCCTAAATTAGCTTACACCGCCACCCCTTTACATCTATTGACCAGAAAGGGAGTGCCGTGGGAATGGACACCGGAATGCGAAGGTGCTTTTAAAAACTTCAAACAAGCACTTTTGGAACCACCAGTTCTGTCACAACCTGATCCATGCCTTACCTTTCAGGTGCAAATGGATGCCAGTGACTTAGGGCTTGGGGCTGTCCTCACTCAGACTAAGGAGGGAGAAGAACGGGTGATTGCATATGCTTCCCGCTCCCTACATGGCCCAGAGCTAGATTATTCATCCTCTGAAAAAGAATGTCTGGCAGTAGTTTGGGCTGTGGAGAAGTGGCAACATTTTCTTGAAGGGGTTCTGTTTGAAGTATATACTGACCACCGTGCCCTGGCATGGAGTTTTAACTTCCCCAAGACCTCATCCAGATTGACCTGGTGGGTTTTGCATCTTCAACAATTTACTTTTAGAGTTTTGACCAGAAGGGGTGTGGAAATGTGGTACCAGATGCACTTTCCCTGGTTCTGGAACCACCAATGACTTCTGCGGTGTCCCTTGCATCGACTCAATGGACAGACCTGCCTCTGGATCTTCAGGACATAGTTCGAGATCAGTCCTATTTGTCAGGAGGCTTGGAGTAATTCCAAAAAGCGAAAGGGTCACATTACCTTTCAGGAACTTCAGGGTGTGTTATATCGCTGTGTGCCATCCAGATTGGGAGGAAACAGATACCAACTTGTTTTCCCTGAATCACATGTGCCTGAGTTCCTTGCCTATTTCCACGACAGTCCTTTTGGTGGTCATCTAGGTCGTCTGAAGACACTGAAAAGGATATTAAAAGTAGCCTGGTGGCCAACGGTGATGAAGGAGGTTTGGAAACATGTAAGGACTTGTATTATTTGTCAGCAGCACAAGAACCCACCTGGTTTTCCAGCAGGCCCTCTTCAGTCCACAACAGTAAAAGACCATCCATCCATCCATCCATCCTCCCCGCTTATCCGGGGTCGGGTCGCTGGGGCAGCAGCTTAAGCAGAGAGGCCCAGACTTCCCTTTCCCCGGCCACTTCTTCCAGCTCTTCTGGGAGAATCCCAAGGCATTCCCAGGCCAGCCGGGAGACATAGTCCCTCCAGCATGTCCTGGGTCTTCCCCGGGGCCTCCTCCCGGTTGGACGTGCCCGGAACACCTCACCAGGGAGGCGTCCAGGAGGCATCCTCATCAGATGCCTGAGCCACCTCATCTGACTCCTCTCGATACGGAGGAGTAGCGGCTCTACTCTGAGCTCCTCCCGGATGACTGAGCTTCTCACCCTATCTTTAAAGGAAAACGCCCAGACACCCTGCGGAGGAAACTCATTTCAGCCACTTGTATTCGCAATCTCGTTCTTTCGGTCACTACCCATAGCTCATGACCATAGGTGAGGGTAGGAACGTAGATCGACTGGTAAATTGAGAGCTTTGCCTTACGGCTCAGCAATTTTTTCACCATGACAGACCGATGCGGAGCCCGCCTCATTGCGGATGCCACACCAATTCGCCTGTCGATCTCACGGTTCATTCTTCCCTCACTCGTGAACAAGACCCGGAGATATTTGGACTCCTCCACTTGGGTCAGGATCTCTCCCCCAACCCTGAGAGGGCACTCCACCCTTTTCCGGCTGAGGACCATGGTCTCGGACTTGGAGGTGCTGATTCTCATCCCAGCCGCTTCACACTCAGCTGCGACCTGATCCAGAGAGAGCTGAACATCACGGCCTGATGAAGCAAACAGGACAACATCATCTGCAAAAAGCAGTGACCCAATCCTGAGTCCACCAAACCGAACCCCTTCAACACCCTGGCTGTGCCTAGAAATTCTGTCCATAAAAGTTATGAACAGAAGCGGTGACAAAGGGCAGCCCTGGCGGAGTCCAACTCTCACTGGAAACGGGCTCGACTTACTGCCGGAAATGCGGACCAAGCTCTGACACCGGTTGTACAGGGACCGAACAGCTCTTATCATGGGGTCCCCGAGGGACACGGTCGAACACCTTTTCCAAGTCCACAAAACACATGTAGACTGGTTGGGCAAACTCCCATGCACCCTCCAGGATTCTGCTAAGGGTGTAGAGCTGGTCCACTGTTCCGCGACCAGGACGAAAACCACACCGTTCCTCCTGAATCCGAGATTCAACTATCCGACGGACCCTCCTCTCCAGAACCACCGAATAGACTTTTCCAGGGAGGCTGAGGAGTGTGATCCCTCTGTAGTTGGAACACACCCTCCGGTCCCCCTTTTTAAAGAGGGGGACAACCACCCCAGTCTGCCAATCCAGAGGCACTGTCCCCGATGTCCATGCGATGTTGCAGAAACGTGTCAACTCCGGGCGTATCTCATCCACCCCCGGGGCCCTGCCACCAAGGAGTTTTTTGACCACCTCGGTAACCTCAGTCCCAGAGATGGGAGAGCCCACCTCAGAGTCCCCAGGCTCTGCTTCCTGTTTCCGAGTCGAGGTCAGCAGCGCACCATCCCCACTATATACTGTGTTGACACTGCACTGCTTCCCCCTACTGAGACGCCGGATGGTGGACCAGAATCTCCTCGAAGCCATCCGAAAGTCGTTCTCCATGGCCTCTCCAAACTCCCGCCACGACCGTGTTTTTGCCTCAGCAACCACCGAAGCCGCATTCCGCTTGGCCTGCCGGTACCTGTCAGCTGCCTCCAGAGACCCACAGGACAAAAAGGTCCTATAGGACTCCTTCTTCAGCTTGACGGCATCACCGCCGGTGTCCACCAACAGGTTCGGGGATTGGCACCGACCACCTTACGGCCACAGCTCCGGTCAGCCGCCTCAACAATAGAGGCACGGAACATGGCCCATTCGGACTCAATGTCCCCCACCTCCCTCGGGACGTGGTCGAAGTTCTGCCAAAGGTGGGAGTTGAAGCTACTTCTGACAGGGGACTCTGCCAGCCGTTCCCAGCAGACCCTCACAACACGTTTGGGCCTACCAGGCCTGACCGGCATCTTCCCCCACCATCAAAGCCAACTCCCCACCAGGTGTTAATCAGTTGACAGCTCCGCCCCTCTCTTCACCCGAGTGTCCAAGATATATGGCCGCAAGTCCGACGATACGACCACAAAGTCGATCATCGAACTAAGGCCTAGGGTGTCCTGGTGCCAAGTGCACATATGAACACCCTTATGCTTGAACATGTGGTGTTTGTTATGGACAATCCGTGACAAGCACAGAAGTCCAATAACAAAACACCGCTCGGGCTCAGATCAGGGGGGCCATTCCTCCCAATCACTCCCTTCCAGGTCTCACTGTCATTGCCCACGTGAGCATTGAAGTCTCCCAGCAGAATGAGGGACCCCCCAGAAGGTACGCCCTCTAGCACCCCCTCCAGAGACTCCAAAAAGGGTGGGTACTCCAAACTACTGTTCGGCGCATGCGCACAAACAACAGTCAGGACCCTTCGCCCCACCCAAAGGCGGTGGGAGGCCACCCTCTCGTCCACAGGGGTAAACCCCAATGCACAGGCTCCAAGTTGGGGGGCAATAAGTATGCCCACAGGAGTCCCAGGCCAAAAGGCAAGATATTACAACAAACAGACAAGAGTAGTTCTCTATTCTGTAGGTGACCGGGTTTGGTTGAAGGCGCATCCCCTTTCTAAGGCTTCAACTAAATTTGCTACAAAGCTAGCTTTGAAATGGTTTGGCCCAGCTGCAGTACTTAGCAAATTAAGTCCTGTTAATTACTGTGTTCAATGGGCAACTGACTCTGGGGTAAAAATGGATACAGTGAATGTGACCAACATGAAGCCGTGTTTTGGCTCTTCACTTGGTGTGGGGGCAGGAAACATGTAGCGGATGCCACATGTGCTATTATTTCGTGGGAAGTTTGCAGCCCCTTAGGGTGCATTGTAGGGTAAGTGGACACTGTAAATACACCTTTAAGGGGGAGATCATAACATGGTCAGGGTGATTGGTGCTAAAGACTTAAAAATCGGAAAAGAAGGGGAGAGAGAGAGACATCTTGTGGTGGAGCAAAGAGAAGAGACGAGGTAGCGCCAATTTAAATATCTGCTGGAAAAAGTTTTTTTATGAAGACTCAGAGACACAAGGGAGCCGCATCTCTGAAGACGGACTCTTTTTTCTTTGGTTGATGATTACTTGGACAAGTAGGACTGAACATTTTTGTTATCGGCTCAATGGCCGGTGTATTCCGGTAGGGTTTCTCTTTGCCCTAAACAGTAAGGATAGTAAATAAAAATAATAATAAAAAAAAAATAAAAGGACGAGCGTTGGTCATGTTGCCCGATAGATTTTCAACATTGAGCTGCTTTGCTCCAGCAGTTTTCTAGTCGTGCGTTAACCCGGAGTGAGTTGTTCACCCAGGGCAGCCGTACACTTTAGTGCGGGATTCCGGTACACACCCTCCACCCTCTTACCTGCTTCGTGGACAGCTTCTAGGCCCTACACAGCTCCC
Source organism: Polypterus senegalus (assembly GCF_016835505.1). NCBI lineage: Eukaryota > Metazoa > Chordata > Cladistia > Polypteriformes > Polypteridae > Polypterus > Polypterus senegalus. The sequence continues at coordinate 112,638,408 of NC_053166.1, forward strand.
TCCTCCGTTGGATGAGTACTGTTAGACCAGGTTTCCCCTGGTTGCAGTTCTTCCGCAAGTAGTGGGTCTCTGTCCTCTCCGGACTCCATCCCGCCGTCTCCCCCGGGATTGGTATCCTCTGGCCACCAATGCACATCCGGGAGGTCTCCACCTGCAAGGTAGGCACACAGAATAGGCTTAAAATACCCCAGGTCAAATTGTCCCTGGGTCCAGCACCTACCTCCTGGATCCCGTCTCCCAGTGCCTGCTTCCCTTGGCAGACCACTTCTTCAGGCAAGCTGATCTGCTTGCCAATGACGACAGGCCATATGGGACAAATGAAGGCTGGCTAAAACTTGCTGTTAGAGGTTGGAATGTCATTTCACTTGTAGAAAAGGTGGGTAGATTGACTAAGAGATTGGTTAGTACCAATCAGATATATCTAGAATCACATCTGGACATAGCACTGTCTAAAATCAGATATAGTCCAGTGTAAAGGATTATGTGCCATGGATGTAGAGTTTATAAAAACGGATCAGAAGTATACCTCTGTGTGACTTTGATACACAAAGAAATAAAAGAAATGTGTTTTGTTTGAGTTGATGTACCTACATAATCATTTACTGAGATTGGTCTTCTTTGAAAAAAAGGGTACTGCAAATGAAAGAATACCAAATACGAGTTGCTTCATATACAGTACATATATACTTGGAGACCTCAAGGCTCATGTGCAGTATGATGGATAGTGTATACTGTATCTAAAAAGACCATACTCAAACATAAAAGTGCTTAAAAGTCAGTAATTAACTTTACATTGTTATCTAACGTAAGGCAGTGTGTTTTGTATGTTCTTATGTAGAGGTGATGTAGTGGGAGCAGCTTATGATTCAGGTGATCACTGTTTGCTATAGTGTTGCCCAAGTCAACCAGGACATAAGTCGACAACTCTTGGATACCTCAGCTGTGTTGACCTTTGTTATTTTTGACGGGTGACAAAAGTAATGCTAAATGAACAATAATGTAAGCAAAAGTGATAGATTATTAGCTCAAATTAGCATTACTAATTGGTAAAGACTTCAACGCATCTCATTTTCTGGTCTAAAAATGAATGAAGAATGAGAATTGTGTCTTCTTTTAAAAGAAATTTAGTAATAGGCATGTGCCACCATTTTGCAATATGCTCACTCAGACTGAGTTTGACGACATTAACAAGTACATTATTGTCACTCTGGAAGGTTAGATATCTGCCCACCTTCGAAAAGGAGATGATAATTATTCTAGCAGGAATTCTTGAAAGCAGACCTAGAGAACATTTTAGCCATTGCTTAATGACTCAGTTACAGTAATTTCTCTGTAGTTACTCTCATTGGGCAGATTTAAGTGCATAACCATGAACATGGCAGAAGGGATGCCAAGTCCATGACCATGACCATGACTGATGAACACAGCCTAATCCAAAAACAGTGATTAGAAAAACCACCTTGATAAAGGTAACATTTAAAAAGGCACAAAAACAGAAATAAATAAATAAAACCTCTTTCAAACAATATAGTATGTTACATAGCCTTTAACAAGAAAAAATACATCAACAAAGCTAATGCTCAGATTACTCCTTGTTTCAAAGTAATACACCTTTCTACAGGAAGCTACAGAAAAGTAGTGGAAAGTGCATTTAAAATGAAGAAAAATACTTCTTTCTCACAAATGGGTGGCAGTCCTATTGTTGTAGTGGATGCCGTGTCATTGGTTAAAAAATGACTAGAAGATATAACAAGTTACTAGTCAGAACTTACTTATTGACTAACTAAACCGACTACAGCATCTTTTTCTCCATGCTCTGCTTTTTACTTTCTTGTATACAAAGTATAGGGAAAGTATTGTAATTGTCCAAAAATTCGATGTCGAGATTTTGATGAATCTCAATGTTTTAGATCTCCCCGAGTCCAAAAATATCATTTTTGAAATTATGTCTGTGTGTCTGTCTGTGTGTGTGTATGTAAACACGATAACTGGAGTACGTTTTCACTTATGTCAACTAAATTTTGCATACAAGTATTAGGTACAAAAGGTAGATTTCTACCAATCTTTGGGCTATTTACGCTAACCAGAGTTTATAATTTACTTTTTATTCATGCAGCTGCATAGTCTGATTTATTCAACTTTAGTTTTATAATAATTGTTCAATATATTATTAATTTGATTTGATTTGTTGTTGATGGTTATTTAACACTAGAATTACCACAGCCTATGAAAAAACTCATAGATCTGTCCAACCTTAAATCGCTTCTCACCTCTCCATGAGCGTATTTTTGTCCTGTAAATGTGTTGATAAGCAACAAGCAGCCTACTATCACATCCCCCACCACCACACAGTTTTCTCAGCTCAAGTCTGTTTACTTGCGAGTCAGTTGCTTAGAGTTGTATAGAGTGAGAAGTCAAGCAAAATGACACTTTTTATAAATACTGTATCATTTGGAACACATGCATTTCATGTGTGTTCCATGTCTACAACATTCTATGTAAACACTTTGTTAAAACAGAAACATTTTTCATGTTTTAGTAATAATTAACAAAATGTAGACATCAAGTGTATAATGTGTGAAACCTGAAGTCCAAATATCAAATAAACACTTTGACAAAAGGTACAAATATAACAGAACAAATGAGCTTCTGTTCAAGAATATAACTGCAGAAAAAGAACCTGCATTAGAATGCGACATTGACATGCATTTACAACGACCCCTTCGGTGGCGCAACGTTATCAACTGTTGACTGGTTATCAAAACTTCACGGGTTTGACCCCAGACGAGTCAGTTTTGAGAAGTGAGCTGCTCTTATTCTTACTATTTTAGAATTAAAAACATACATTTGATTTCAGTAAAATTAAAATTTATGATACTTGTAAAGATTAGCTTTTTTTTTATTCAGTTTTATTCTATCAGTCACATTCACGATCGGATCCCCTCCTCCCCCCCACTGACACTGCTGTTTTCACATGAAGACACGCTATAACAGAGGTGAACTCAGATCCTGACGACGGTTCTACATCGGATAATGAATGCAATTTTGCTGTCGCTGTACTTTGTATATGCTCTTCAGTTTACTTGTGACTTTATGCTGTAGGAAGTAAGTAAATAAATAAAGGTAAATAAGTAAATAACATTCGATCTGGCTCTTATATACAAAGTACAGCAACGGCAGCTTCCACTTGCAGCTAGATGTGTTTATTACTCATTTACTCTTATTTAACAAGACCTTAACAAATGCTTCTTTTGGTCTACGTAACACTTATAAAACATCAGTAGATTGGTTATTCATCTCTATGCAACGTGGTATATTGACATGATGGTAGAATTACTTGATAATATGAAGTATTCACATGTCTTATAATAAATATAACAACAACAACAACAACAACATTTATTTATATAGCACATTTTCATACAAACAGTAGCTCAAAGTGCTTTACATATTAAAGAATAGAAAAATGAAAGACATAATTATAAAAAATAAATCAACATTAACATCGAATAAGAGTAAGGTTCAATGGCCAGGGGGGACAGAAAAAACAAAAAAAAACCAGACGGCTGGAGAAAAAATAAAATCTGTAGGGATTCCAGACCATGATACCGCCCAGTCCCCTCTGGGCATTCTACCTAACATAAATGAAACAGTCCTCTTTGGATTTAGGATTCTCACGGAAAGGCTTGATGATGATGATGGTCACGTAGACTTCTTCCTTTTAATCCGTCCATCATTGTTGGAGCATCATGAAGCTTTGAGTAGGTGGAGGTGGCGCAGGCCACCACCACAAAGAAACCGGAAAAAGAAACAGAAAAGAGAGTAGGGGTCAGTACCGATTTTAGAGCCACCATGAATAGTTGTTATGATGAATTGAACATACAGAGTATCAGGATTAAGTTAAATTACGATTAAAATGAAGTTATACAAAGGCCATGTTAAAGTAATGTGTTTTCAGCAGTGTTTTAAAGTGCTCTACTGTATCAGCCTGGCGAATTCCTATTGGCAGGCTATTCCAGATTTTAGGTGCATAGCAGCAGAAGGCCGCCTCACCACTTCTTTTAAGTTTTGTTCTTGGAATTCTAAGGAGACACTCATTTGAGGATCTGAGGTTATGATTTGGAATATAAGGTGTCAGACATTCCGATATATAAGATGGGGTGAGATTATTTAAGGCTTTATAAACCATAAGCAGAATTTTAAAGTCAATTCTGAATGACACAGGTAACCAGTGTAGTGACGCTAAGACTGGTGTGATGTGTTCTGATTTTCTTTTCCTAGTTAGGATTCTAGCAGCTGCATTCTGCACTAGTTGCAAACGATTTATATCTTTTTTGGGTAGTCCAGAGAGGAGTGCATTACAGTAATCTAGTCGACTGAAAACAAACGCGTGAACTAATTTCTCAGCATCTTTCAGTGATATAAGAGGTCTAACTTTACTTATGTTTCTTAAGTGAAAAAATGCTGTCCTAATGATCTGATTAATATGTGATTTAAAATTCAGATTACAGTCAACAATCACCCCTAAGCTTTTTACCTCCGTCTTGACTTTTAATCCTAATGTATCCAGTTTATTTCTAATAGCCTCATTGTATCCATTATTGCTGATCACTAAAATTTCAGTTTTCTCTTTATTTAACTTAAATATGTAATATCAAGGGAAATGTGTCTCAGTTTAGCCACCTCAGACCACTCCAATGTGACGTTTTATAAGTAGGTCACATTGCAGTGATGAACAAACATTTTACTGATGCATTGTGTTTTGAAAACCAAGTAAGTGTTTATTAAGGTCTTCTTACATAACAGAAAGGAGTAATAGTTCCATTTCTACAGTACCTAGTAAAGTGATACTAGAGATTTCATATTATTGATGATAGAGGTGCTCTGAAGGAATTCCAACAACTAGGAAAAATCACCATGAAGACAACACAGAGAAATGGGTAGGTAATTAAGAAAATAATTGTAAAAGGAGGAACTAAATCAAAATTTAAAAAACAGACAAAAAAAATCCAGCTTCCCCGTAGGGCCTAGCTGACATAAGGGGTATACTCGTATTTGTCTGGAACGGTGTCACACCCACCTTCCCACCAAATGCAATTAGACTCTCTTTCAATTCATACATTTCTGTCTCTACAAACTGTAAACCAAAACTTTTTACTTCACTGGACCTTGTTTATCCATTTGTCATTCTCAATTAGAGTACTTTCTTCTCACCTTCATTCCCTAGGTCTCTTCCTCCCACTAATGAATCTTAACTTTAGACTGTCCTCCAAATTTTATGCTCAATAGTGTTTCTGGGACGAGGCAGATGTAAGCTCCTTTCCTGATGTTACATTTTGGAAAGTAGAAGAAGAAGAATTTTCTCAGATTACAGCAACAGTAAATAGTAGACCCCAGTGTCCCTGCACCTCAGAGTCCCATGTGTCATGGAGGTGCCAGGTCTTTCAGACATATCATAAGCTTACCAAACCTGGTTAGTCCTTTCTACACACTACTGGAATGGGTTTTTCTCTGTTATGGTCACACTGAAACTTTCCCCTATCCAGTGCCACACTTAGTAGCTTTTTCATAGGAAACTCTCTATGACACATATTTTATTAAATAAAAAATTTAATTATCTAACGCAAAATATATTTTTCAGTTGTGCATCTGTGATGTTGCCATGTTACTTAATATCATTAGTACAATTGAGAGCAGATGTGGTGGAATCAAAATAATTTTCTGCAAGGCAATTGGGTATCTTATTTTAACAGTCACACCATGTGATTGAAAAAATTAGGATGTAACTTGTAATTTGTTTGTGGAGAAATGGTAAAAAGGATTTAAAATTTATTTAAGATACTACAACCAAAGCCACTTACTTCTTCCTTCTTCTGTCCTTTCCACTTGTTTGTTGTGTTGAATATAAAGACAAGAATTTGACAAACGGTATATGTTAAACAAAAAATATTAATACTTTTTGGATAAGACATGACTCATTTTGCCCCCATGAATATTAGCATTGTAAATACAGAACCATAGTGTACATAGTAAATACCTCCAAAGTGTAATTTATGAAAGGCAATACATATGGTTGATACAAGACAAGCAAAATGACACCTTTTATTGGCTACCTAAAAATATTACAAAAGATATGGTTTATACAAAAATGACTTTGTAAAATAGTCTTAGCATGTTCATTATCACAAAATCTGAATCTGGACTTATGTATACATGGAAACATAATTTTGTTACTTTCTTTTTTTTTTTATTTTATTGATTTTATTCTAATCATTCCATACAAATAGATCAATTTTTACAAAAAACAGGATTGAAAACAAATCAACCCCCACCCCTGAGAAAGAGATCATGGCCAACAGAGTAAAACTTAAAGCTTGTAAAAATACATAAATTGAGTTTAATAGGCGGATAAAGATAAATGGAGAAGAAAAAGAAATGGGAATAAAATCTACTTCCTCAGTGCTTTAAGAGCTTATTCTAAAATATTATTGATTAGATCCTGCCAGGTTTTGAAAAAGTTCTGCACAGATCCTCTAACTGAGAATTAGATTTTTTCCAATTTCAAATAATATAAAACATGTAGTTACCCACTGACTTAAAAGAGGAGAGTTAGGATTCTTTCAGTTTAGCAAAATACTGTAAGTCTGCGTGCCAATAGTGTAATGAAGGCAATCACAGTTTGTTTGTCCTTCTCCACTTTAAGCCCATCTGGAAGAACATCAAACAAAGCTGCTAATGGGTTAGGAGGGATTGTGACACCAAGGATCTCTGAAAGGCACTTAAAATTTTTGTCCAGAATAATGTTAATTTGGTGCAGGCCCAAAACATGTGACCCAGGCTGGGACTTGATTGCAGCGTTCACAGGTTGGATCTTGTCCTGGAAACATTTTGGACAGTTTTAAGTGAGACAGATGTGTTTGATATATGATTTTGAGTTGAATAATTGTATGCTTTGCACATATGGAGCTCGAGTGAATTCTCTGCACTGCTACCTTCCACTCCTTTTCTGATATGTTGAGTGAGAGATCTTTTTCCCATTGTTCTCTTGGATCTTTGAAAGAGAGGGATAGTAAAATAATTTTATATATTGCAGAAATGCTGTCTGAGTTCTCGAAACTGAGCAATATTTTTCCAGCATAGAGGAGGATGCAAGATGAGGAAAATTGAGCAGGTTCTGTTTAACAAAGTTTCTAATTTGAAGATAGTAAAAGAAATATGTTACTGGAAAGTTACATTTGGAATGTAATATTTCATAGGATGCAAAGATGTTGTCTATATAAAGATCTCTAAATAATTTAATCCCAAATGTTTTCCAGATATTAAAAACTGCATATGTTTGCAAGGGTTGAAAAAGGTGGTTCTCATGCATAGGTGCAACAGATAAATGATTCTCCATCTTAAAATGCTTTTTACATTGTTTCCATATTCTGAGTGAGTGAAGCACAACTGGATTATTAGTATATTGGCGATAACTTGCATTTATTGCAGCACAAAGCAGGGAATATAAAGAATTACTGCAGAATTTTATTTCTATTGTGAACCAAGCCTGTGTATGTTCATCTATTTGTGTCCAGGTTTTTATAGCTTGTATGTTTGGTGCCCAGTAATAAAACTGAAAGTTAGGTAGAGCCATGCCACCTTCTGCCTTAGGTCTTTGTAGGGTCACTCTTTGGATATGTGGATGTTTTGAGTTCCAAATAAATAAGATTATGGTTGAATGTAATTGCTTAAAAAATGATTTATTGATGTATGTTGGAATGTTCTGAAATAAAAACAGAAGCTTAGAAAGTATATTCATCTTAACAGCATTAATTCTTCCAGCTAGAGTGAGATGAAGGGTAAACCATCTATGCAAGTCTTGCTTACTTTTTTCCATACAGATGGCAAAATTTTTTTTAATAAAGAGTTTTATGTTTACTTGTAATATTTACCCCTAGATATTTAAACTGATCTACAATGATAAAAAGGAAGGTGTTCTATCTAATATTGTATGCTTGAGAATTCACTGGAAAGAGCACACTTTTATTCAAATTACCAGACCAGAGATCTTTTGAAATTCTGTAAGTGCTGTTATGACTTCAGGCACAGTATTTTGTGGGTCTGATATATACAGTACCATATCATCTGCATATAGAGAAATTTTCTGTTCAAGTCCTTCTCTGATAATCCCCTTTATCTGATAAGCATTTTGAAAGTGAACTGCCAGTGGTTCAATGGCGATTGCAAATAGCAGTGGTGACAAGGGCATCCTTGTCTGGTACCACGTTCTAGTTTAAAGTAGTCTGAACAAATGTTGTTAATACAAACTGAAGCTTCTGGATTGGGATACAGTAGTTTGATCTATGCACAAATGTTTGGGCCAAATCCAAATTTCTCTAATGTAGTGAAAAGGCAGTTCCATTCAATCATGTCAAATGCTTTTTCTGCATTCAACGATAATAATATCTCTGAGGTGTTTGACTTTGCTGGTGAATATATTACATTAAACAGGTGTCGAAGATTGGAAGTTAAATGTCGGCCTTTAATAAATTAAGTTTGATCTTGTGATATTACCGAAAGCAGCACTTTCTCCATCCTTCTAGCTAGGATCTTTTGAGAGTGTCTTAACATCATTATTTAGAAGTGAAATTGGTCTGTATGATGCACATTGTAATAAGTCCTTATGTAGCGAACTCCACTAAATGATGGTTGAGGAGTCCGACACACACAAAAAACCCCTTCTAATAGGAAATTATTATTATAATGTCCGAGCACCGACAGAACCTTAGACCCAACTTTGATGTTCCCCAGATGGAGTTGTTTATATCAAAAAAAGAAATACACACCTAACAATTGTTTAACCAAAAAATATATATATATATATTATAAAGCACACCAGTAATAACCCTTCATTTAAGTCCCTCCTTATCCAAAAAATATACACCCAGTAATAGACCAACCCCTTATATACTATACAGACAGACAGCAAGAAAGAAAGCCCAGAAAAGCACCCAAGATATATCCTTTAAACAACACCCCCCCTATATTCAAAATAGATATCTATAGCAATACACATATATACACATATATACAAATATAAAATTATACCCACAGAGTCACAATCCCCCCATGTTCCCCATTCCCTTTTATATAAGGTTGATTAAAAAGAGTCTAGCCACACGGCCTGGGAAGTCCGTGAATAGTCCAGTAATCTAGACAACTCCGTTCCGCTGCCTAGTAATCTGATTTATAAGTAAAAGGAGCGATCTCACCGGCTTGGGGACGATCCTTCGTTAAGAGATGAAATCCGTCTCACCCGAGTCTGGCGTTAACGCCCTTCCATGGCCGCTACCCTCAACAAAAAATATACTTGAAGCCGTGCACTCCGAAGATGCTTTCCTGTTAGCCCGCACTCCTTTTGTTGCGTCCAACCGTGAACTTCGGAGCCTTCCGTGCTTTTACCAAGCGCTTCTTTTACAAATTCCGTTCTCCTTCCCAGCTTCTTCTTTTAACAACCTTTCTTCTTCCTCCGCCCTCCTCGCTTCCTTTCTTTTTCTTCTCTCTCTCCCCTTTTAAACTACGCCTCCTTGCCTTTTAAGGAAGATTTTAGCCAGGACCCACAGGCGCTGTTTGGACCCCTACTCCCCTTAAAGAAATATTCTCCAGTCAATAATTCCTCTGGGCAAACACCCTAAAGGAAGCATGAGGCAGAAACGGTGAAAAGAATACACAACCATGCAAACATGTGACAACCGTTACATAGTCCCCACCCCCCCCTCTGGAGAGGGACCAAAGTAGGGCTTTAGGTTCACTATATGCATAGTGTCACTTTTAGACTCTGTTCCGTCTCAAACTGAACCCTGTAATTATTAGGTCCTAAAATTTTTGTATTTTTGCGGACCAATATATTTTGGCAAGCTTGGAAGCAAACTGATCTATTCTAGAGGATTGTGGGTGAGACCTAATCCAGACCAGATCCCCTACATCGTAGTGGGCCTCTTTCCTACGTTTATTGTAAGATCTGGCTTGCCTGGCTTTGGCCTTTGCCACACGACTCTCCACTTGCTTCTTTAAGGTGACTAGCTGATGTATCGTCAGATAAGACACTGAATTAGGGTGTGGGGCTTTAATGAGACGCTCCAGGGTCCCTTGTTCTGCCTACCAACAGCCAATAGAGCAGGGGTCTCTCCGGTAACTTCGTGTACTGCAGTATTGAGCGCAAATCGAAGCTCCGGCAACCAGCGGTCCCAGTCTTGATGGTTCTTCCCCACATATGATGCAATCATAGTTTTAAGGGTTTTGTTTACCCGTTCAGTCATGTTCGTTTGGGGATGATAGGCTGTTGTCAATTTTTTCATCACCCCCCATCTGGAACATAAGTTTTCCATCAAACCACAGGTAAACTGTGGTCCTCTGTCAGACACCATGTATTTTGGTACACCCCACCGAGTGAAGATGTCTTCCCTAAGAATGGAGCATATCTTCCCTGCTTTTGCATTAGCCAAAGCAAACAGTTCCACCCATTTGGAATAATAATCCACCACTACTAATAATACAGTCTTTTTATTCTTGGACCTAGGGAAAGGACCCATCAAATCCACTCCCACCATTTCTCCTGGTTCCTTCACCACTGTGGATTGGCATAAACCAGCCGGTTTTCCTGGAGGAATCTTATACTGTTGACATATCTGACAGTTTTTAACATGGTACCAGACATCCTTACGAATGGTGGGCCACCAGGCTACCTCCAGGATCCGTAATAAGGTCTTGGTCTTCCCAGGTGACCCCCAAAAGGACTGTCATGGAAGTATTGGAGAAATTCGGAAGTTAGCTCTTGGGGAACCACTAGCTGATACTTGTGGCCTCCAAGTCTCGAGGGATCACTCGATACAGCACCCCTTGAAGTTCTTCATATCTGATATGCCCAGATCTACTCCCTGAACCTTCCCTGCACCCCTGACAAACAGAACAAGTTGTTTGAGCTCGGCGATTACCTGCAAGTCTAGGGGCAGTTCAGACACAGAGGGTTTGACCACAGCCACCAGTACCTCTTGGGACTCTTCAGGAATCGAGACAACGCATCTGGTACTATATTGCCATGACCCTTCCGGTAGTAAACCTGGAATTTGAATTCTTGGAGCGAAGCACCCATCTCGTAAGCCTGGAAGAAGTTTTTGAGCACTTGAAAGCCCAGGTCAAAGCATTATGATCAGTATAAACGCTGAATACTGTCCCCTCTAAATAGTGCCGCCACTTCTCCACAGCCCAAATTACAGCCAAACATTCCTTTTCACTGGCTGAGTAGTTAAGCTCAGGTCCCCTTAATTTCCTTGAGGCATAGGCAATGACATGCTCCCACCTGGTATGACACTGTGTAAGCACCGCCCCCAGTCCCACATTACTTGCGTCAGTATTTACCCGAAACTGTAGTTGTGGATCCGGCTGTGCCAAGATGGGCGGCTCCTGCAGAGCGGTCTTCAGCCTGTCTACTGCCTCCTGGCATTCGGGTGACCATTTCCACGGGCTCCTTCTTGGTGAGGTGATGCAAAGGAGCTGCCCTGTCTGCCATGTTTGGTATAAATTTATGATACCACCCTATCATCCCCAAAACCTCTGCAGATCTTTCACGTTGGTAGGGGTTGGATAGTCCCGTATGGCGATGGTCTTTTCGGGATCCACCTCCACTCCTCTTGCTGAAACCACATGGCCAAGGAAGGTCAATTGGGATCGCATCAGATGGCACTTCTTTAAGTGCAAGGTCAGGTTGGCTTGATGGAGACGACGAAACACTGTTTCTAAATCCAGCAAGTGTTGATCTTTTGTTGGTGAGAATACAATGATGTCGTCTATATATACAAAACAAATTTTCCGCAGTAGCCCCTTCAGGACTTGTTCCATTAACCTCTGGAATGTAGCTCCGGCATTGACCAACCCAAAGGGCATAACCCGAAATTGGTACAAACCCTCCGGAGTTATCACTGCCGTCTTCTGTACGCTGTCTTCACCCATCCGTACCTGCCAATACCGGAGCGTAGATCCAAGGTGGAAAATACTGTTGCCCCATGGAGCGATTCCAGAATGTCATGGACTAGGGGCATAGGATAAGCATCCACTCGGGTTTTAGCGTTTAGGGCTCGGTAGTCCACACAGAACCGATGTGATCCATCCCCTTTCCGAACCAACACCACTGGCGAAGCCCATGGAGAAGATGATGGCTCAATTATGCCAGCCTGCAGCATCTTAGCAAGCTCTTCCCTAATAATTTGAAGTTTTTGGGGAGAGGCTCTATAAACCCGATGTTTAATGGGCAACTCGTCAGTTGTATAAATAACATGGGAGACAATCTGAGTAGTCCCCAATTGGTCTGTCCATACTGATGGCCATCTGCCTAACAATGGACGTACCTCTTCCGTTGATTAATTATAAGTGGGTCCATGGCCTTGTCCAGGACCTCTGCCACCGCTAAATAAAACTGGGAGATGGGTTGGCCAAGCTCTTCCGATCCTTTTCTTCCAAACTGGAACACCCCACCCCCAGGCAAGCTATACTCTCCTCGAGAAGGGCAAATGGTCATCTGTGCAGCCATAATGGAGTCCAACCCTAGAAGTAAGGGCATGGCCAGGTGGGCATCATCCAGTATGAAAGTGTCAGTCTTCCATATCGTCTGCTGTAATTGGTATTTGATCTGAACCTTTCCCAGAGCGACCCTCTTCTGCCATCCGCCAGTATAAACTTGACCGAAGTGGACTCTGTCAGTTCGTCCTCCGAGGTCTTAATCTTTTGCCACATACTGAGCGCATGAGGGTAAACGTGCTCCCTGTATCCACTATGGCTTCTCCCCATAAGCCTCTTAGCTGAACTGGAACCACCAGAAGGGAAGGTTGACCAAACACAGTTGCTAGCTGACCATCTATTGGCTCTTTCTTCTGGTATTTATTACCGGTATTGGTTGATTCCCCCGGTTTTGTTTTTGACGGCCTAAACCCTCTTTTAGCCGCCCAGTCTCGTTCCACCATGGATCCCAGTTTGACGAGATCATCCACCGTCCTCACCATGCCCCTGAGTGTTCCCGCCAGTCTCGAGTTGCATGCTCCCAATAAGCGCGCAAGATTTCTTCGTGGTTATGTCTGGTTTCCATTTAAGACATAAGGCCTGGAACTCATATGCAAAGTCCCAATGGCCTGCCCTGGTTGCTGTTCCATTTCCGTACTCTCCGTTCCAATTCTTCATAGTAATCGGAGGGTAGAAAGGCATCTAAAAAAGCTGTCTTAAATGAAGCCCAATCCGCAATAGTCCGTTTGGCAGCCTGCCACCAACAACCGACTGCTCCGTGTAGAGAGGCATTCAAAACCCCCATAAGTTCGCTGGATGTCAGAGAGTGCACCTCCATAAAGGCATCCCCCTGCTCCACAAATCGTAGAATGTCATCGGTGGTATAAGCTTCCCAATCTTGGGAAAGTCCATGCAATGCTGCCGATGGAGCAGGCAACACTGCTGGTCTCAATATAGTCTGCCCGATGGAGTTGAATGGCTAAATGGACGCCACCTTCCTTGAGTACTCTGATGAACCACATCCTGCAATTCTGACTGCCACTTCTTATCTCTTCGTTCGAAACAGGCCACAGTTTCTTTAAGAATATCTTCTGCCTGGCAAACCATAGCCTCTTCCAAATGAGAAAAGGTGGTATCCATATATTCCCTAAGAGATTCCTCTCGTGCCATCAGCGTGTCCACCATCTGGTCCAACCTTCCTTCAATTCTCTGGACCCTATCGAATAACTCTGTTATTGGAGATGGAAGACTGATGTCTGATCTGTTAGTTCCTAGGGTGTCATCCATATACAAACGTTGCAACATGCCCGTAACTTCTCTGACTCTTTCGCAAGCCCTGACAGTGACGTGTGGGCCCAAGACCATGGATTCTTCGCCAGCAGATCTTCATCACCATCGAGCCCCTGCTCTAAAGCCTCAGTAGCCATAACTGGTAACTAGCTAAGTATATAAATCCCCAAACAGGAAGGAAAAAAAAAGAAATCAAATAAATTAAACCCCGGTTCAAATCGGTCCCCGTACGGGCCACCACTTATGTAGCGAACTCCACTAAATGATGGTTGAGGAGTCCGACACACACAAAAAACCCCTTCTAATAGGAAATTATTATTATAATGTCCGAGCACCGACAGAACCTTAGACCCAACTTTGATGTTCCCCAGATGGAGTTGTTTATATCAAAAAAAGAAATACACACCTAACAATTGTTTAACCAAAAAATATATATATATATTATAAAGCACACCAGTAATAACCCTTCATTTAAGTCCCTCCTTATCCAAAAATATACACCCAGTAATAGACCAACCCCTTATATACTATACAGACAGACAGCAAGAAAGAAAGCCCAGAAAAGCACCCAAGATATATCCTTTAAACAACACCCCCCCTATATTCAAAATAGATATCTATAGCAATACACATATATACAAATATAAAATTATACCCACAGAGTCACAATCCCCCCATGTTCCCCATTCCCTTTTATATAAGGTTGATTTAAAAAGAGTCTAGCCACACGGCCTGGGAAGTCCGTGAATAGTCCAGTAATCTAGACAACTCCGTTCCGCTGCCTAGTAATCTGATTTATAAGTAAAGGAGCGATCTCACCGGCTTGGGGACGATCCTTCGTTAAGAGATGAAATCCGTCTCACCCGGGAGTCTGAGCGTTAACGTCCTTCCATGGCCGCTACCCTCAACAAAAATATACTTGAAGCCGTGCACTCCGAAGATGCTTTCCTGTTAGCCCGCACTCCTTTTTGTTGCGTCCAACCGTGAACTTCGGAGCCTTCCGTGCTTTTACCAAGCGCTTCTTTTACAAATTCCGTTCTCCTTCCCAGCTTCTTCTTTTAACAACCTTTCTTCTTCCTCCGCCCTCCTCGCTTCCTTTCTTTTTCTTCTCTCTCTCCCCCTTTTAAACTACGCGCCTCCTTGCCTTTTAAGGAAGATTTTAGCCAGGACCCACAGGCGCTGTTTGGACCCCTACTCCCCTTAAAGAAATATTCTCCAGTCAATAATTCCTCTGGGCAAACACCCTAAAGGAAGCATGAGGCAGAAACGGTGAAAAGAATACACAACCATGCAAACATGTGACAACCGTTACACTTATTTTGTTTAGGAAAAACGGTGATTAATGCTTGGCAAAAAGTTTGAGGTAGAATTTGATTGCCACTTGTTGCTAATAAGAGGGGAGCTAGCTGAGTGGAGAATTTCTTATAAAATTCTACAGGGTAGCCATCAGGGCCTGCTGCTTTCCCGCTTTGAAGCGACTTTATAGCATCTAGTAATTCTGATAGGGACAAAGGTTTATCCAGTTCCTCTGCACTAGAAGTATTTATTTGTGGTATCTGTAATGCATCCAGAAATGCATTAGATTGTGCGTTGTCTTCTTTAAACTCAGTAGAATATAAGGATTTATAGTAGTCTCTAAATGTGTGCATTATATTTTTATGGTCAATGATTTTATTTTTATTCGTGTTGGTGATTGCCTGGATTGCATTGCGAACTTCTTGCTTGTGGATTTGTTAAGCTAAGATCTTATTAGCTTTCTGCCTTTTCTTATGAAGAGCCTCACTTGGACACATGGCATGTTCTTCATCTTTTCTAGTAATTTCACTGGTTAGCTCTTATACCTTCTTGGTTTCTAATTTATTTCTGTGGGAAAGATATGAAATAATCTGTCCTCTTAAGAAGGCCTTTAGAGTTTCCCAGAGTATTCCTGCAGAGACCTCTGAGGATGTATTTGTCTCTAGGAAGAAACTGATTTGTTTGGCTGTAAATTCTGTATAGTCCTTGTCTGCTAATAGAAGTGGGTTAAGACACCATCTATGAGATGTGTATGTGGAGTATAATGATGTTAGCTCCAAGAGCAGAGGGGAATGATCAGAAATAACAATAGTGTCGTATTTGCAAGATTTAATCATAGGCAAGAAATTATTATCTATAAAGAAATAATCAATTCTTGAATAGCAATGATGCACTGGTGTGTAGAAGGAATATGTTCTTCAGTTTGGGTTTAGAAACCCCCACGGGTCTGATAGGTTGTGGTGAGTTAAAAACTGTGTAATTGTCTTTACAGTGTTAGATGTCATTCCCCATGTGACAGGAGACGTATCTACGAGTGGATTTAAAACACAACTAAAGTCCCCAGCCATTATAATTTTATGAGTGTTCACATTGGGAATGGATGCAAATACATTTTGCATGAATTCCCTATCATCAACATTGGGTGCATAAACATTTATCAGAATCACTTTACAGTTAAATAAATTGCCTATGAAAATCACATATCTCCTTTCAGGATCAGATACTAAATCTAATACCACAAATGAGACTGTTCCATGTATGAGAATTCCCACACCTCTAGTTTTCTTTGTAAAGCTGGAATGGAACATTTGGCCAGTCTAATCTTTTTGCAGCTGGAACTGATCCTTGCTTAGTAAGTGGGTCTCCTGTAAAAATACTAAATATACTATATTATATATACTATATAATATACTAAAATACCCAGGTTTAGCACAGTTAGAGCGGACAGAGACGCAAATACCTGTAGGAAGCGGAAAGGAGGAGGACTCACACTCTATGTGAATACAAGGTGGTGCAACTCTGGACATATAAATGTTAAAATCTCCAATTGCTGCAGGGACATCGAACTGTTGGCTGTAAGTCTGCGTCCCTATTACTTGCCAAGAGAGTTTGGACACATGATTGTTGTTATTGTTTACATCCCCCCTCGAGCGAACGTGGAGATAGCGAGTGACATCATCCATTCTGCAGTTGCTAAGTTACAAACACAGCACCCTGAGGCTCTTGTGCTAATCGTTGGAGACTTTAACCATGTAACGCTGGATAAAACATTACCTGCCTTCTTCCAGTATGTGGACTGTAACACCCGGGGAAATAGGACTATTGACCTACTGTATGCAAACGTTAAAAACACATACAGAAGTTGTTGTAATCTGTTGTGCAGTCAACAGCCTCTTCAATGTTCTCACTATTTGACCCTAGCAGTATATCCCAGTCTATAGTTCCAAAGCAGTCTCTCAGAGCCTGCTTTGCCTCAGGGGACCACTTCCTGAATAATCGTGTGGTTGTAGGTAGCGCCTTCACTCTTGGTTTGTAGTGAGGCTGAAGCAGAACCAGGTTATGATCTGCTTTCCCAGTACCATACAGGAAAGAGGGATGCAGAGTGAAACGGGCCCGCAATTAATTAGTAGCGGGTGTCAAGTAACCTCAAGCCTTACAAAAGAGACGGGAATGATGATTGAGTGTCCGGTGGAAGGATCAAATGAGCCAGAGCAGCGGGATAGTGCTGCCTGCTGGAGTGATGCGATCCTGAAGACATCGGCACCAGTTATTCATAAAACAAAAGGGTTGCAAACAGCAAAGGGTCTCTCTATCACGCATAGAGAGACCCAAACTGTGAGAAAGTCCCAGATTAAAATGGAGATCCCGGAGAGAAACGGGGGTCTCCTCATAATATAGAGCATGGAGCTGTGAGCTCATGTGCGGCTGACAGCCCTTCCTTAGCTGCTAAAGGGGTGGAGCCAACTTTTCCATCCTGTTTTCAGTCTCGCAGGGGAGACTATTGGGAGGTAGTCGGCTGTGCTATGAATGCTGCCGGCAGGGCCATATGTGGAAAAATTGTCCACGGAGAACCGGGGAGGAATTTAAAATAAGTCATAGGTATAATGTCTCCCCACGGTTCTCCTGTGATTGCTTTTCAGGGCAAAGCCATGGTCCAGCCACAGCCAATGGCTCCTCCTGGAGGAAGACGACCCTCTGGCTGGACGCTGCACCCCACTGTGCTTCGCTAAGGGTGGGGAACTGTGAGAGATGGCCAGTAGCTTATCCCAGCCAACACATCCAGGCCGCTAGATGGAGTCCTCCCTGCAGCATGGAGGTGCCCCGGATTCCGGCAGGGCATCATTGGAGATGGATTTCGACTTCACAGCCCTGCTGGGTGTGGTGGGTGCCATCGGGTGACACTGCATGGAGAAGCAGGGATTTTTATTTTCCCTATAGCCTGGAAGTACTCCCAAGTCACGGGGCTGGAAGAACAGAAGTACTTCCGGGCTGAAGAAAAATATGTCTTTATCTGACCCGGAAGTGTTATGGAATCACATGGACAGAAGGACAGGAGCACTTCCGAGTCAAGGACTATTTAAAGGACTGGTGCAGACCCAGCAAGCTGAGCCAGAGTTGGGAGGTTGGGTGATGAATTATTGTTATTATTATTATTGAGTACTGGAAAATTGTGGAGTGTGTGGTGCTTTGTGCACTGTATTGAAGAAAATAGTATTAAAATTCTTCTTGTTGTTATTACACTTGTGTCTTGGATGTCTGTCTGGTGGGTTTCACGGGGCAACAGCGACCCCTAGCATCCACACTAGTTTCAAGTGATCTGGAATCTGCGAGCTATCGTGACCTGAATCACATGCACCTTCGCTCCCATTTTCGCTCTTGAATGGAGATGATGCAGTGGAGCGGGGTTCTGAAAAGTCTGTGCTTTCGCCTGCCTACTCCAGGTCAGTCTCTGAAAGGCCGTACCTTGCACTTGGGCTTGATGCCTGTCTAGACTTGGGTGTAACTTTAAGTTTCCTTTCTGTTTCTTTCTGATCCCCTTTCTTGTTACTCATGTTTATATACTATAGTAGAAGCTCCTTGGGTTGGGTAAATACAGGATACCTCGGGATAATAAAAAATGAGAGAAAATAAAGCCACTGCTAACAGAGCTCCGCTTCAGACATCCCTCTCCCGTACTTTCATAGGCATTAGCAATTTCTGTGTAGTCCTTTGTTTTTTGCTTTGATGATACTGGTATCCTTTACAAAAGAAATTATCATGGCCCAACTTTCCATTACCACTTAGTTTTTATAGACCTTTCTTCCAGACTTTTCCATGATTAATTTAAATTCACACCTGATAACACATCAGGCTGTGATTCCACTTGCAGTATAAACACGTGTACTGTACATGTGAGAAGATGCACATGAGATTGTGTCCTGTGGCACTGTCCAGTGCAAGGTCAATTACTGTCTTGCTCCAGTTGTCACTCTGTACTATACAAGCAGGTGCAAAACCATAACACAAAGTCAAAGCAGATCTGGGAAAAACAAAAAATTACTAGTGAGTAAAATTGGTATATGTAATGCTAGATTAATAGTTTTTCTTTGATTCCACTGTGCAATGTTTGGTTAATTTGATTCTGTTTGGAAATTGTTGGGACATCATGTAGTAGCTTAGAAAGTTTTCAACAAATGTTCACATCCTCCATGCCCCAGTTTTCTTTCTTACTTACAGGCAAGCTATTATTTTACAATAGTTGAGAATTGTATGCTTGTGCATACAGTTTAATATTTTATCTAATTCATTACACACATGGATTCAATTAAATTTCATGTATATCAATTTTTGTAGATGAACATGTAAACTATCCATCCATCCATCCTTTTTCCAACCCTCTGAATCCGAACACAGGGATCTGCTGGAGCCAATCCCAGCCAACACAGGGCTGGAATCCAGTCCCGGGCAGGGTGCCAACCCACCACAGGACACACACAAACCAAGCACACATTAGGGCCAATTTAGAATCACCAATCCACCTAACCTGCATGTCTTTGGACTGTGGGAGGAAACCCATGCAGACACGGGGAGAACATGCAAACTCCAGGAAGCGAACCCGGGTCTCCTAACTGCGAGGCCGCAGCGCTACCACTGCGCCACAAATGTAAAATGTATTTTTTTTAATTCATAATTAGGTGGCATTTTAGTGTAATTTTCATGATCTACAGTATGCTTTTCATTTGGATTCACATCATTGCTGTTTTTCTTTGACAATGAGAACCAGGATTTTGACAGTAGTTCTAAACAAGAAATTAAGTTTATGCTATCAAGTTGCACCCTGGGTCTGGGTTTCACCAGCAGCATTTGAGGCATTTGTAGTTTTTGTAGTCTTTTCAAGCTTTTTGCCGGGGAAGCCTTTATAAAAACAATTTAAAAACATAAAGTAATGTATTGTAGGTATATTGAAGATATTGAAAAGACTTCCTGCAGGTGAAATGATAAGTATAGGCTGGAAATACCTCCTAGATTATTTGTAGAAAAAACTGACATGCAGTGTCTATAAAATATATCCAGCCTATTGGAAGTTTTCACATTTTATTGTGTGACGGATGGCCGGGGCAGGGGAGCAAGCATGGGAAACACAATATCTTCCTCTGGACGTTAGATGGCAGCCTCCTTGGGTTGCAGCAGTGCCTCGGACTCCCCCAGGGCTTCATGGGGTTTGGATTGTTGTGCAGCCCTGTTGGGTTCCGCAGGCGCCGTCAGGGGTTGTTGGATCACAAGCTGCTGGACCCTTCTGGGCTTTGGTTTTGCCACACCCGGAAGTGCAGGTTGGCAATCTTCTGGGTGCCCAATAAAAGGAGCCAGCAACCACCACTCAGCAGCCAGAGTCGGGTGGAGGAGGACGAAGTTGCCTGGGAGGAGTGGTGGTGCAGAGAAAGAGTGCTTTTGTATTGGTGTATTGTGCTTGGGACTGTGTTGTGCCTCTGCCTGTGTTTATGGGGAAGACGTGCCCCACAGGTGAAGAAAATAAATAGTTTATTTTATACGTGTGCCTCCGTGTCCAATCTGTATCGAGTCAGGCACATATATAGCGCCTTTTTACAATTGTTATCCAATATTCAGTCACTGCAGATTTAATTTGTATTTTTTTGACACTGATCAATAGAAAAAGACATATTAATGTCAAAGTGAAAATGGATTTCTGAAAAAGCGGTCTAAATTAATTACAAATATAAACACAGAATCATTACTTGCATGAGTATAAGTAATATGCCACATCTAATTCATTACTTATGTAGCCAATTGTTTTTTTAACTGGAGTTCATCTGTCTGCAGTCAAGGAACTGCAACTGATTGTCTTATAAGTGCACCTTATTTAGAAGGTCCAACTTGTGGTGAGTCAGTGTCATGGCCTAAACTACATAATGAAGACTAAAGAACACTCCAGGCAACTCTGCAAAAAGCACAAGTCAGGGGATAGATACTAGAAAGCATCTAAGTCACTGAATATAACTTAGAGTCCAGGTAAATCAATCATTAAGTAATGGAAAGAGTATAGCACAGCCATACATATTACTAAAACAGACTATCAACAATAACTCAGTGATTGTGTATTAAAACTAGGACTGGAGGTGACCAAGAGACCTGTGATAACTTGGAAGGAGTTACAAATTACAATGGATGAGAGTGGAGAGACAGCGCATACAATTTTTGCCTGGGTACTTCACCAGTCATGGCTTTATGGGAGAGTAGCAAAGAGAAAGTCACTGTTAAAAAAAAACACATGACATTTCAGGTAAAAATTGCTAGAAGGCACAGAGCAAGAAGGTTCTATGGCTGATGAAACCAAAATTGAGCTTTTTGTCCATCTGCATAAACACCATGTTTGGCATAAATTCAACAAGGCATGTTATCAAAAACACACCATCCCCACCATGAAGCATGTTGGTGACAGTGTGGGTATGCTTCTCTGCAGCAGGACCTGGGAAGTCTTGTGAGAGTAAAGAGTAATAAGAAATGCAGCAACATATGGGGAAATTGAGGACAACCTGATGCAGTCTTCAAAAAACTTGTGACATAGGACAGCATTTGTTTTCCAGCAAGACCACGACTCCAATTATAAAGCCAAGGCCAAATAGGACTGATTTAAAAATATCAATGTTATGTCCTGGAGTGTCCAAGTCAGAGTCCAGATCTCAATCCAACTAAGAACTTCTGTCTGGATTTCGAAAGGGCTGGTCACTCACGATCCCCATGCAACCAGATAGAGCTTGAGCAGTTTGTGTAAGTGTAAAGCTGATTGAGACCTGTCCACACAGACTCGAGGCTTGTCAAAAGTGCATCTACTAAATGCTGACTTGAAAGAGGCCAATTCTTATGTGATCAGTTGTTTTTTTATAGTTGTAATTTATTTTTGTCATTTTGCACAGATCTGTTTTCACTTTGGAATTAAAAAGTCTTTTTCTGCTCATCAGTGTCAAAGAGCCAAATTAAATCCACAGTGATTCAATGTTGTAAAACGATGAATTGTGAACATTTCCAAAATTTCTCAATGAGCTGAATACTTTTTATAGATACTGTAGTTTAGGTTGATTTGAAAAAATGATTATAAGCCTGCTGGTTAAAGAGAATGGGAGTAGTCAGCAGGATCAAAAATTCATGACCAAAGGATTATATTGTTTAAGTGTAATATATTTGACCAACTGCTGCTTAATGGTAAGCTGTCTGTCAGTATCATTGAATTGGCATTGTAGTGAAGACTGTGAATTACGGCACGGCTGAGGACATCTGCAAAATCTGCAAAAAAAAAACTTTAATTGCAGCGATAAGTTAGCTACCACAGCAAAGAAATCCTATTGGTTGTGCATCTTTCCCCCTGTGATCTAAGACAGGAAACTGAAACTATTATACACTCATACTTAATTAGAAGGGGACAACTTATTGTTAAAAATCAACCTAAAACTGGAATACCAAGAGGAAAACATTTATAGAAACCTTTGCCAGCAACTAAACCCAGAACCCTGGAGCTGTGATGCAGCACTGCATCACTGTGCTGACTTTATTAACATATATTTAATTTTTTTTTCCTAACTCATATATCCAGTTCAGAGTCATGGAATGCCTATACCAATTTCTGCAGTATTGGGCACATAGCAGGACCTAACCCTGTATGGTCATATAGTAAGCCCATTGCAGGAAACATTCACACACTCACCTTCTTGCTTACTCTTACAGCTGCTAATATGCTGGCCTATTCTAAGTATTTGAACAGATCATAACACTCTGAAGAATATGACCAATGAAGATAGGTGCTATTTTTAATTGCCAGTTAGCAGGATTTATTTTGTTATTCACTTTAAATCTCAAAATCCCTCTGTTGTGGCCTTGACATGCAGTCAAATAAGTAAACCACACCTTTATACCACTCAAATTGTCTTTACTGCTAATTCACTTGGACACATTGCTCAAGATTTGCACCACCTTCCTATATAATTTCTGATGCTTCCTTTGTTTGAGAACATCCTGCAGCCATCTGCCCATAAATTGTACTTATGCAAAACCCACTCCAAACTCTCTGTTTCCACTACATGAATGGTACAGGTAAGTGCCACAATATTAAGTAAATATTGGGGATGTTTAAAATACAGATGACCAGTTGTAATTTCTATTTCCCCTTAGAAAGAGTTTTATGTATTAAAAATAAATAAATAAAGTCCTAAATCCAAAAAAAAAAAAAGATAATGCAAGGTACATGTGTTTACCGTGATATTTCCAAGGAAATATATTACTCACATTCAGTATCAGCTTAAAGTATTTTGTGCTCTAGTTGACAAGAGGAATAGGGAAAATCTCTTGTGTGTGCACTTGTGGGATTTCCTTTTAATTGCTATTTTCTAAGAATTCTACAGATTAAAAAAATCAACTGTGGGCAACTGCATTGAGCAGAAGTGAATTCTTAGAGCTATA
The DNA here is from genome assembly GCF_016835505.1 of Polypterus senegalus. NCBI lineage: Eukaryota > Metazoa > Chordata > Cladistia > Polypteriformes > Polypteridae > Polypterus > Polypterus senegalus. Next base: position 112,661,973 of record NC_053166.1, read on the forward strand.
GAAGTAGTTGGCAGCAGTAATGTCCTGGGAAATAAAGGTCTAATAAGCAATTGATTACCAGCTTAGGCTGCAAAGTTTATAGTCAGACTCTGGAAACTTGTACAGAATTGCATTAATTGATTCATAGTTTCATGCACTTCACAGCTGAACGAAACAAAGACTAATCTTATACTCTAACACACAAAATAGTCATTTAAAAAAGCAGTGATCACTTCCATTAACATCTAAGACAAATACCAGAAAATTGCTTTTTTAATGTTATGAAAATTGATACCTATCATGGAAGTCTATGTCAGCAAAATACACAGGCCCCAAATCAGAGAAAGAAGGCAATAGAGCACATGGTGCAGAAATGGAGCTTTCATCTCTTGTATATGAGATGAGCTACACATGCCAATATATTGCCAGGATGTGCCATGAATTAGATGATCAAAGCAGTTTAACCATCATATTTTCAGGTCCTTTTGCACACTGGGATTACTGCTATTATGGATCTGTTGAAGGGGGATGTTTGTTTGCTTGTTCTTTTAAATAAATACATGGATATTTCTGGTGTAATTTTTCCAGAAGCAATCAAGATATGCAATTTTCTGGAGGCTGTATTAATTTAGGTATACTGTGAATCTACCAACATCCATGGACTTGAATATGTAAATCAATATAAATAACCCTTAAGCTCAGCGTTATGTGAAAAGACAATGGCAAAACCACGAGGAAAAATAGAACAATTTCAGCGAATACCAAGTGGAGGCAAGGAAAAACGTACTGTTTGTTGGTTTAAACAGTGGTATAAGCAAGAAAAGGAAGCTGATCGAGTGACATAGCATGTCGGAGAGACTCGAAAGCTCAAGTTCACAAAGTCGCACAGTGCCTGAAATAAAAAAGAAGTTGCATATCAGTCGTCGTGAAAAGGCGAGTTGTAGCCCATCGTCTGAGTGTCATATGAAAGCTTATTAGGGTACAGAGAAAAAAAAAGGCACACAGTGGAGAAAAAGCATGAAATGTCAACTTTAATCTCGAAATTTTCACTTTAATCACGTAGTTTATTTTGTCATTAAAGTAGAACATCATAAACTTCACCTTAAAATTGTTTAATTTACTAGTTTTTCGAATCCCATCGTAACTAAAGTAACACGTTAAATGCTTTGTTTTGTATTTGATCTTCTATGTGCTCTATGTGTGTGAATCACTATGTGCTTCTTAAACCGGCTTTTTCTACCTCCGACAGGACACAGAATCCATTACATTCATGATATTAAAGCTCTCTGAATAACTAAAATACTGAGGTGTATACGTGATATCATTTTGATGATAATAGGAGTTAAAGCATGTTATTAAACATGGGAACACGGTGGCGCAGTGATTGTGCACAACCTTTGATAAAATAATTTATTGCAGCAGTATTGTCTCTTTCAAACGTACTAGCTTCCAATTCCTGTCCTTCTTTTAATTTCTCCAAATACCCAATCGCTACACAATCAGCTCTGTAATAGATGTTAAGCCATCTGTAAGCTTATAACGCAGATTCTTCAAAACTTTTAAGGAGCATTGAAATATCTTCATAGTACATGTTTAATTATTCTATCCTTCATGCCAGTCCCAGCGAAGCATACAGTGCAAGGCAGGAATAATCCGTGGATGGAGCGCCAGATCCTTGCTAGCATAGCGACACCGTGTGCTTTAATTATTAACAATATAGATTATTTAAATAAATAAATTTTTATCTGTATAATATAATAAACATATTTTGCTGCATTTCATCTTAAAAATGATATCGTCATCATATGTAAATACGCGCTTTATAAAGTGGCTCAGGTTGTGCAATATCATAAGTATCGCAAGTTTACAGTGAGGTGATTGTACTAATAAGTAAAAACAGTTCTACAAGGAGCAGTTGATGGAATGATTAATTGCATTTAGATCTCTTGGGATGAAACTGTTTCTGAACCGTGAGGTCCATACAATAAAGGTTTTGAAGCGTTTGCCGTGTGAGAAGCAGTTCAAATAGGAAGCATGGCTGAGGCAGTGTGTGCTTGATGCTGTATACCGATAATTCTCTTTTCGATCAGCTGCTCCGAGTGGTGCAGTGAGAGTAATATGGAAAAAGATGATCCGCTGTGGAAACCCCTAACGGGAGCATCTGAACGAAGAAGAAGAAGGTGCAGTGAGAGTAACAACGCTGAAGCAGCTATGGTATTTAGAATAGTTTAACCATTCTGTGGACCATTATATTGTTCCAGGTTAATTACAATTAGATGCATTAAACTAATAAACAATATACAGTTAATTTCAGTGTATTGATAAAGCTGCATCAGGGATGAGGATCTGAAAAAGAAAGATAAACCACACAGGAACAGTAGCATTGCTTTGAAGCTGGGTGCCGCCAGTCTGCAAAACTGAGCGGAGAACTTGCGTACGACAGGGTACGAGGTACTGCGGAAATGTGCGTGGCTTTATGCCAAGTTTAGGTTTTATACATCGCGATTTGAACATGGAAACATTCACACGCTACATTTCTGTGCGTACGCAACGTTTATACATGAAACATTTCAAAGCCTTTCCTGTACGGACCTCATGATTCAGAAACAGTTTCATCCCAAGAACTATAAACGTACTCAATCAGTCCATCAAGTGCTGCTTGTAGAACTTACAAGTACAATTACCTCACTGTAAACTTGCACTACAATTATAATATTGCACAACCTGAGCCACTTTATTATGTATTTACATATGATGACGATATCATTTTAAGATGAAATGCAGAGAAATATGTTTATTATATTATACAGATAAAACTTTAACCTCATTTAAATAATCTATATTGTTAATAATTAAACATGCCAGGACACGGTGCCGCAGCGCTATCTCGGAGCTTGCGCTCCGTTTACTGTTCCTGCCTCGTGCTGTATTCTTGCTTGTGCTGGCACGACACTGGAAGGATAGATGGATAGATAGATATTTCAATGTTCCTTAAAGGTTTTGAAGAATCAGCATTCTAAGCTTACAGATGGCTTAATGTCTATTACAGAGCTGATTGTGTGGCAATTGTGTGTCTGGAGATAGAAAAGTAAGGACAGGAATTAGGGGTTAGTACGTTTGAAAGAGACAGTACTGCTACAATAAAGTATTTCATCGAAGGTCACACATGGCTCAGCAAGCATCTTGCGTGAGACATGAACAATCACTGTGCCAACGTGTTCCCATATTTAATAACATGATTTAACTCCTATCATCATGAAAATGATATCACGTATACATCTCAGTATTTTAATTACTCAGAGGGCTGTAATATCACGAATGTAATGGATTCTGTGTCCTGTTGGAGGAATACATACACACATAGAGCACATAGAAGATCAAATACAAAACAAAGCATTTCATGTGCTACTTTAGTTACAATGGGATTTTAGAAACTAGTAAATTAAACGATTTTAAGATGAAGTTTATGATGTTCTACTTTAATGAAAAAATGAGCTATGTGATTAAAGTGGAAATCTTGAGATTAAAGTTGACATTTCATGCTTTTTTCCCATTATGTGCCTATCTTTTTTGTCTTTACCCTAATAAGCTTTCATATGACACTCAGGTGGTGGGCTACAACTCGCCTTTTCACGGCGACTTTGATATCTGACAACTCTTTTTTATTTTGGGCACTGTGCGACTTTGTGAACTTGAGCTTTCAAGTTTCCGATGCTCTCTCACTTGATCAACTTCCTTTTGTTGTTTATACCACTGTTTAAACCAATAAATACTACATTTTTCCTTGCCTCCAGTTGGTATTTGCTGAAATTCTTCTATTTCCCCCCGTGCTTTTGCCATTGCCTTTTCATAGAATGCTGAGCTTAAGGGCTATTTATATTGATTTGCATATTCAAAGAGGCGTAATTCTGGGAGGAGTTGGGGCAGGACAGCAGGCACATGCACGTGCGTTACTTTTCACGCTGTCTGGTATTTATGTAGCGGAAGAACGTGGAAGTTTGAGTAGGCACAGATTTATGCGTCTGGATTGTTCTGTGTGTATGCACATTCCCACTTTTGTGCTTACTCCATGTTATAGTGTGAGTTCTACGCATGACGTTATGAGGCCCCTGCTCTCTGTGATCCTAAATTAGATTTTTTGGAGTCGAAAATGTACGGATTGTTGGACACATACATAGGCACTAGTAGGCAGAGAAATCTCGGGTGAACTTCTGATCTCCCCTTTTATTATACAACATTTCGAAAACTTTTTCATGTACAGCTCTCACTGAGAGCTCCTATTAAAAGATATTTGATACAATGGTTGGACCATCCACTCCTTGCCTCCCCCCTCCTTTCTCTATCTCTGTCTCCCTCTTTCTGTGTCTCTTTGTTTACAGGTTGGTGTTGACTCCCCATGTTTTTAGTGACTACAGTGGAAATTCCAGGAATCCCATTTATTTGTTGAACACAGGATGGCATTATACCTCTAATAGAATTGGCCTTTTTAGCAGCTGGCTCACTGACTCGCTCATCACTAATTCTCCAACTTCCCGTTTAGGTGGAAGGCTGAAATTTGGCAGGCTCATTCCTTACAGCTTACTTACAAAAGTTAAGCAGGTTTCATTTCGAAATTCTACGCGTAACAGACATAACTGAAACCTACTTTCGACCATATATATGGCCATAGCCGGCGGCTCGGTCGCTGTGTGAGGTGGAGTTACGTGGGAGGCGTGATAATGCAGGACACAAGTACGTAGAGAACAAGGAAGAGCGTCAAAGAGCGCTGAACAAAAAAACGCATTACACAATTGAGAAGGCAGCAAAAGAATATGAAGCAAGTGACGCATACAAGCATATTCATGAGTGCAGCTACTTCGGAAACAAAACACGGTGTTAACCTAAGGTTTAAATTAAGTTCATAGACAGGCTGCCGCTGGCATTTGTCATGCCCACGACGCATACGATATTTGTGAGATACAAGTTTAATGAGAAGACGCAGGGTTTAAACGAGACTTTTGATCACTGTAACAGAGTTTAAATTGCTGGTATGCCAGGTCTGAGCTAACATTAAATAAGGCCGTGGACAACGCGAGATCACCCGAGATAGCACATGCACAGCTGTGAAGCTTCGATGCATGTACTCCGAGTGGCTAACTTGAACTGACTTTGCAGGACTGGGAAAGGATAAATTAAGTTCATACACACGCTACGGAATGCCTGTTAAACATCTTAGATTCACGACTACTGATTTGGGTAGTGAGAACTTCGATGAATGAAACCTGTTATCTTTTCGACGGTTGACAAACACGGAATATAACTAGAACACAGCTCATCCTCCAAATACAAACCTGATTAAAAGAAATAATGATAATCCCTTGCTGACAGCAACACTCATAACAGTGAAAAAACTATTACATTGGTATATATTTATACATACATTAGTGGTGGGAATTTAACGCGTTAATTGCGATTAATTAATTTGAAAAAAATAACGCGTTTAAAAAAATAACGCATTTAATCACACTTTGCATTCCAAGCAACAGGGAACTTTTGTCAATGCATGATTTCCTGGTACACTGATTACATTGATGCACACATCAGACCTACAAAAATGCAGTAGTCGGAAGAAAGCGCGTTGCTAAGACTGATCAGAGGCAAATTGCATTCGGAAGCCTTGATAAAAGCGTGGTTTTGTGCAAACTGTGCAAAAAGGAGTTTGCATACCACCAAAGCACTTCAACCTTACGGTACCATCTAAATGCAAAATGTGTGCAAAAGAGCATTTCAAGTAAAATTCAACAGTTTTATGACACTGAAAAGCAAGCAAAATTAGATGCATTACAGAAAGCGGACTTTGTGGATCTTACTGGGGATCATTGGACTTCCGTAACAGTTAGTATTTCTAATTACATCTAATTACAAAATGTTCAATGATCACACTGTTTTAGCCTAATGTACAAAATAATTTTGGCTAAGGTTACTCAGAGTTTAAAGGTGAAGCTGGTCAAATTATCTTTTATGTTTCTGCCTTATTTTTTAAGAAGAAAAACTGCACTTTATCTTGAAATTTTTATTATTATTATTTAAGGACAATACCATTCTAAAAATGTACTTAAAATACCAATTTATTTTTAAGTCTGCCCAATTTTAGCCAGGGATGATATTTTTGTTTCTGTTTTGAATTGAAATGCAGTTTAAATGCATTTTTTTTTCAGAAATTAAAACAGCTTGAGTTTACAATATTCATGTCCATGTCTATTACTTGATTCTGTCGCCCACTAAAACCCTTTTGAATTAAAAAAACTGTGTGTATATATATACTGTATATATATATATATGTGTGTGTGTATATATATATGTGTGTATATATATGTATATATACATATATATGTGTGTGTATATACACTCACCTAAAGGATTATTAGGAACACCATACTAATACGCTGTTTGACCCCCTTTTGCCTTCAGAACTGCCTTAATTCTATGTGGCATTAATTTAACAAGGTGCTGAAAGCATTCTTTAAAAATGTTGGCCCATATTGATAGGATAGCATCTTACAGTTGATGGAGATTTGTGGGATGCACATCCAGGGCACGAAGCTCCCGTTCCACCACATCCCAAAGATGCTCTATTGGGTTGAGATCTGGTGACTGTGGGGGCCATTTTAGTACAGTGAACTCATTGTCATGTTCAAGAAACCAATTTGAAATGATTCGAGCTTTGTGACATGGTGCATTATCCTGCTGGAAGTAGCCATCAGAGGATAGGTACATGGTGGTCATGAAGGGATGGACATGGTCAGAAACAATGCTCAGGTAGCCCGTGGCATTTAAACGATGCCCAATTGGCACTAAGGGGCCTAAAGTGTGCCAAGAAAACATCCCCCACACCATTACACCACCACCACCAGCCTGCACAGTGGTAACAAGGCATGATGGATCCATGTTCTCATTCTGTTTACGCCAAATTCTGACTCTGCCATTTGAATGTCTCAACAGAAATCAAGACTCATCAGACCAGGCAACATTTTTCCAGTCCAATTTTGGTGAGCTCGTGCAAATTGTAGCCTCTTTTTCCTATTTGTAGTGGAGATGAGTGGTACCCGGTGGGGCCTTCTGCTGTTGTAGCCCATCCGCCTCAAGGTTGTGCGTGTTGTGGCTTCACAAATGCTTTGCTGCATACCTCGGTTGTAACGAGTGGTTATTTCAGTCAAAGTTGCTCTTCTATCAGCTTGAATCAATTGGCCCATTCTCTTCTGACCTCTAGCATCAACAAGGCATTTTCACCCACAGGACTGCCACATACTGGATGTTTTTCCCTTTTCACACCATTCTTTGTAAACCCTAGAAATGGTTGTGCGTGAAAATCCCAGTAACTGAGCAGATTGTGAAATACTCAGACCGGCCCGTCTGGCACCAACAACCATGCTACGCTCAAAATTGCTTAAATCACCTTTCTTTTCCATTCTGACATTCAGTTTGGAGTTCAGGAGATTGTCTTGACCAGGACCACACCCCTAAATGCATTGAAGCAACTGCCATGTGATTGGTTGATTAGATAATTGCATTAATGAGAAATTGAACAGGTGTTCCTAATAATCCTTTAGGTGAGTGTATATAGTGTCAGGGATGCCAGGGGCAACGACCCAGCCAGAACGCCGTTAGGGACCGGAAGAGGGTCAGAGCCCACCCTGGATCACGTGGGGGCCGCCTTCCTGGTTGCTTTGGGGGCCACGGGTACAGGGCATGGAAGCTCCACCCTGTAGGGGCCCGTGGTCACCGCCAGGAGGCGCCCCAATGCCTTGGGGACCTGTTACCCCAGCACTTCCGCCACACCAGGGAGTGCTGGGGGGAAGATTTAGGACGGCACCCGGAAAGCTGCCGGGAGGACAGCCAGCACTTCCGCCACGCTGGGGCATGCCCAGAGGAGGAATGCCGGGAACACCTGGGGCTCATCCGGGGACTGTTTAAAAGGGGCCGTCTCCATTCATTCAGGGCTAGAGTTGGGTGGAAGGAGGACACGGCAGAAGAGAGTGGAGCCGGCCCGAAGAAAGGCATTTGAGTGGCCAGGACTGTGTTGGGGTTTGTGCACTACTTTGGACTGGGTCTGAGTGACCATTTATTTGTATATATTTGTGTAAATAAACGTGTGGTGGTTTGATGAACAACATGTCCGCCTGTCTGTGTCCGGGCCGCGTCCACAATATATATATATATACAATATATACACACACATATATGTATATATAATGAAAGCTGTTATCTTTACAATGGTTGACAAACACGGAATGTAACTTGAACACAACACGTCCTCCAAATACGAACCTGATTGAAAGAAACAATGATAATCAAATCCTTGATGACAGCAACACTCATAACAGTCACAAAACAATTACATTGAAAATCAGATTATGTTATTTTTAAAATGCTTCCTTTTCTTTTTCATAACTTCTTTAACACAGTACTTTTCCGCTGCGAAGCGCGGGTATTTTGCTATATATATATGTATGTATGTATGTGTGTGTGTGTATATATATGTATCTGTGTGTATATATATATCTATATACAGTATGTGTGTTTATGTATGTGTGTACATTAGAACAATCTAGACGAGAACAGGCCATTCAGCTCAACAAAGCTTGCCAGTCCTATCCACTTGTTTCCTCCAAGAAAACATCAAGTCGAGTTTTGAAAGTCCCCAACGTCTTACTGTCTACCACACTACTTGGTAGCTTATTACTTGTTCTTTGTGTAAAGAAAAACTTCCTAATGTTTGTGCGAAATTTACCCTTAACAAGTTTCCAACTGTGTCCCCGTGTTCTTGATGAACTCATTTTAAAATACAAGTCTTGATCCACTGTACTAATTCCCTTCATAATTTTAAACACTTCAATCATGTCACCTCTTAATCTTCTTTTGCTTAAACTGTAAAGGCTCAGCTCTTTTAATCTTTCCTCATAATTCAACCCCTGTAGACCTGGAATCAGCCTAGTCGCCCTTCTCTGGACCTTTTCTAGTGCTGCTATGTCCTTTTGTAGCCTGGAGACCAAAACTGCACACAGTACTCAAGATGAGGCCTCACCAGTGCATTATAAAGGTTGAGCATAACCTCCTTGGACTTGTACTCCACACATCGTGCTATATATCCTAACATTCTGTTAGCCTTCTTAATGGCTTCTGAACACTGTTGGGAAGTTGATAGCTTAAAGTCCACTATGACTCCTAAATCCTTCTCATAAGGTGTACTCTCGATTTTCCAACCGCCCATTGTGTATTCAAACCTAATATTTTTACTTCCTATGTGTAATACTTTACATTTACTGACATTAAATTTCATCTGCCACAAATCTGCCCAAGCCTGTATGCTATCCAAGTCCTTCTGTAATGATATAACGGATTCCAAATTATCTGCTAATCCACCTATCTTGGTATCATCTGCAAACTTAACCAACTTGTTACTTATATTCCTATCTAAATCATTTATATATATTAAAAATAGCATGGCCCTAGCACTGACCCCTGTGGAACACCACTCTTAACATCGGCCAGTTCTGATGAGGTTCCTGCACCATCACCCTCTGCTTCCTGTGTCTGAGCCATTCTACACCCATCTAAAAACATCACCCTGAACTCCCACTTCTTTTAACTTGATGCCCAACCTCTCATGTGGCACCTTATCAAATGCTTTCTGAAAGTCCAGATAAATAATATCATAAGCTCCACTTTGATCGTATGCTTTTGTTGCAACCTCATAGAATTCCAACATGTTAGTAAAACACGACCTCCCTCTTCTGAACCCATGCTGACTGTTCAGAATAACTCCTGTCCTTGCCATGTGTTGCTCAATCTTATCCTTAATAATTCCTTCCATTAATTTTCCTGTGATGCATGTTAAGCTTACTGGCCTATAGTTGCTTGGATCTGCCCTGTCACCCTTTTTATATAATGGGATGATATTTGCCATTTTCCAGTCCTTTGGAATCTCTCCAGTGCACAGTGACTTCCTAAAAATATGTGTCAAGGGTTTATATATGTACTCACTAGCCTCCTTAAGAATACAAGGATAAATATTATCTGGGCCTGGTGATTTGTTTGATTTCATCTTATTTAATCTGAGCAGCACTTCTCCCTCTACAATTTCCAAATCCCTCAGTACCTCCTTAGTAGTCGTGTTTACCTCTGGGAGGTTATCCACTTGCTCACTTGTAAACACCTCAGAAAAATGTAAGTTTAGGGCATCTGCTATTTCATTGTCTGTATCTTTTAATTCCCTTTTACTATTCCTGATGAACTTTACCTCCTCCTTAACTGTTCTTTTACTACTAAAATACTGAAAGAATCTCTTGGGATTTTCTTTCGCCTTATCTGCTATATTCCTCTCCAACTGTCTTTTAGCCTCTCTGATATCCTTCTTAATGGTTGCCCTCATGTTCTCATACGTGCTACGATTCTGTATATGTGTATATGTTCGTGTGTATATATGTAAATATGTATATATATATATGTGGATGTATGTGTGTCTGTGTGTATATATATATATATATATATATATATATATATATATGACAGCAACACTCATAACAGTGACAAAACAATAACGATTACATTGTCAATCACGTTACTTTATTTTTAAAATGTTTCCTTTTCTTTTTCATTACTTCTTTAACACACTACTTCTCTGCTGCGAAGCGCGGGTATTTTGCTAGTATATATATATATATATATATATATATATATATATATATATATATATATATATATATATATATATATATATATATATATATATATATATATATATATATATATACTGCTCAAAAGAATTAAAGGAACACTTTTTAATCAGAGTATAGCATAAAGTCAATGAAACTTATGGGATATTAATCTGGCCAGTTAAGTAGCAGAGGGGGTTGTTAATCAGTTTCAGCTGCTGTGGTGTTAATGAAATTAACAACAGATGCACTAGAGGGGCAACAATGAGATGACCCCAAAACAGGAATGGTTTAACAGGTGGAGGCCACTGACATTTTTCCCTCCTCATCTTTTCTGACTGTTTCTTCACTAGTTTTGCATCAGTCTACAGTCAGTGTCACTACTGGTAGCATGAGGCGATACCTGGACCCTACAGAGGTTGCACAATTCGTCCAGCTTCTCCAGAATGGCACATCAATACGTGTCATTGCCAGAAGGTTTGCTGTGTCTCCCTGCACAGTCTCAAGGGCATGGAGGAGATTCTAGGAGACAAGCAGTTACTCTAGGAGAGCTGGAGAGGGCCATAAAGGTCCATAACCCATCAGCAGGACCAGTATCTGCTCCTTTGGGCAAGGAGGAACAGGATGAGCACTGCCAGAGCCCTACAAAATGACCTCCGGCAGGCCACTGATGTGAATGTCTCTGACCAAACAACCAGAAAGACTTCATGAGGATGACCCAAGGGCCCCATGTGCTCTAATGTGCCCTGAGCTCACTGCCCAGCAGCATGCAGCTCGATTGGCATTCGCCATAGAATACCAGAATTGGCAGATGTACCACTGGTGCCCTGTGCTTTTTACAGATGAGAGCAGGTTCACCGTGAGCACATGACAGAAGTGAAAGGGTCTGGAGAAGCCATGGAGAACATTATGCTGCCTGTAACATCATTCAGCATGAGCAGTTTGGTGGTGGGTTAATGATTGTCTGGGGAGGCATATCCATGGAGGGTCACACAGAACGCTACAGGCTTGAAAAGGCACCTTGGCTGCCATTAGGTATCAGGATGAAATCCTTGGACCCATTGTCAGACCCTATGCTGGTACAGTGGCTCCTGGTGCACGACAATTCCTGGCCTCATGTGGTGAGAGTATGCAGGCAGTTCCTGGAGGATGAAGGAATTGATACCATTGACTGGCCACCACACTTTCCTGACCTAAATCCAATAGAACACCTCTGGGACATTATGTTTTGGTCCATCCAATGCCACCAGGTTGCACCTCAGACTGTCCAGGAGCTTAGTAATGCCCTGGTCCAGATCTGGGAGGAGATCCCCCACAACAGCATCTGTCATCTCATTAGAAGCATGCACCGATGTTGTCAGGCATGTATACAAGAACACAGGGGCCATACAAAGTGCTGTGTACAATTTTGAGTTGCTGCAATTAAATTTTGGCAAAATGGACTAGCCTGCCACATAATTTTTTCACTCTGATTTTTGGGGCATCTTTGAATTCAGGGCTCTGTAGGTTGATCATTTTCATTTCCATCAAACGATGTGGCATCCTTTCGTTCCTAGCACATTACCCAGTCTATATCATTATAGATATCCAGGAGGATTTCTTTTTCCCATTGAGATCTGATGTGTTTTCAAAGTGTTCCTTTAATTTTTTTGAGCATATATATATATATATATATATTTGCTTCAGTAAAAGTGTGGCCACATAAGAACTTCCAAAAAAAAAAAAAAAGAAACAGACTGGTGACCTGGCAGACAAAAAGAGTAAACAGTAAAATGAGACAAATAGGCCCGGTCAGCATCCTATTCAAAAAGGAAGTTAATTTTTAAATTAATGGAATCAAAGCAATGTGGCTGAGGGTGCTTACTTCTTTGGCTTTCTTTAGCAGTGTGCCCTAAAGAAGTTGCAGATTACACATTGTAGATAAGAGGATGCTAGATCCATCTGTCACCTTGTCCAGATTTCAAATGGTGTCCATGAGGTCAGTCTTGCTTGCCAACCTTGACAAGGGGAAATGAATCAGTGAAGCATTTATATGGTGTCAGTCAGCAGAAGGGGAGAATCTGATTATGTATCTTTAGGCAGTAGAGGTCTAGAACAAAAACAGCCAATTACGCAATCTTCTTTCTAGAGAATTAACCAGGAAAATGGGTATAACAGACCATTACAAAAGGTCTCTATCCGTGAAGAAAATAGTGGAGGTGCTAGTTCAGCAATCTAAGATCACACCCAAGTTCTGGGATGCACTTACTAATTTACATTTTAATTATAAATCAATAAAACAGAAAATCTTTCACAGAAAATGATTACATGTCAGAGCAGACCACGGAAGAGAACAGAGTAGAAAGGAAAATATAATAAAATGTTAATTGCAAAAGATGCAACTTTCAGTCATCATCATTAGTCTTACAATACCATAAAGTTATGGAAAACCTTTAGTGTTTTATAATCTAGTAATTACTAAAAATGTTGTAATGTTTGCTTGTAAATAAACCATAAATTGTTAACTGATGTAACACCTATTTCTTTAAGATTAATTGTTCATTATGTTTATATTTATCTATAAATCCAGGTTTAACACTGTTAGATTTCTTTATGTAGACATATGTCATAAACATTGTAAGGTGGAAAATTTGCAGTTGTTCAGGCATTCTATCAAAATGATTTACAAGATCTGGAGAAAAGGAGAGCATTTCTTTAACATTTAGGTGCAGTATAAACAATGCACAAATCAGATTCATTAAGGTGTGCACATATGGTGTTTTGTGGGCTATAATCTCTTCAAACTGTTCTTTAATTCATAAATTAAATTGACAGCAGTAGCATTTTAGTAATTTTAAATTACTTACCTCCTTGTCAATATCAGGAAGCCTTTTTGTTGCTGAGGAAAATTAAGTGTTTAATTGCAACACCCTATTAAAATATGTATTATACATAAAAATTAAAAGTGTTAATTTAAGGATGTAGCCACTCTAAATGACTGACTCCTGCACATAGTGGTGAGATTTGAGCCTGAAAGTCTGATTATTTCCAAATTTATTTCAGTGTTCAGTTTGCCATTTCTTCTCATCTCCATATTGGTTTTGACGTATTGGAATTTCCATATTGCTTTCTTGGGAGTGTATGTACTGTATGTACGTGTCCTGATGTTTGTTTGCACATCTTTCTGAACCAAGTTCCCTGTAGCCCTGAACTATACTAATTGGGTCAGAAAATGGACGCATGAACACTGCACCATTTTTCTCTGTGGATCGTTTTTTCTGCTTACAGGCACAGCAGATTTAATTAAATGCTTAGTTAGAAAGTTTCAGCCTTTGTTTCAAGGCTCACCTTTGTTTCTGCAATGCTTGTGCCTTAAATCCACAAAAGCATTCTCTCACTATAATTGTGTTCACTAACAGAGGGTCAGTGACGTTAACCCAGGCTGAATTAGCCGGTCGATAGCCTTGCACTCAGTAAATTGCTTCCGTTTTCTGGAGAAAGCACCTCTGCCAGGTCATCTAAATGAACCCTGGAGGTGAACATCTCAGGAGAACAGATTCCAGTGAAAAGAAAACTCCACAGAAAAGAGGAAAAAAGAATTATTAGAAATATAGATTTTCTGCACTTTTAATCAATGTACTGTATTTTTTCATAAAATACAAAGTGAAAGCCATAAGAAAAGATAATATTTTAATTCCAGATATGAATAATCAACATGCTTCTCTGAGATAATACAATGTCTGATATACAACAATGACAAAAACACAATATATTAAAATGTTAAGTATGTGTAGAAATGTTTAAAATATTTAATAATCTGGATGGACTCTAATTACCTGTAATTTCCAGTATAACCAAATATCATAATATTCTCTAAGTCACATACACTAATTCACATTCTCCTAGTGCTGAAGACTATTGGGTACAAAGAAGGTGCCAGCTCTAGACAATGCTTATCACAGAGACTACCTGCACACACACACATCTCCACTATAATAAACATGGAACTTTGAGTCAGTAGCACTAAATACTCTTCTATCCATGCTGCCCATACATATATTTTTTAAATTTTATTGATTTTATTGAGGGCAGCATGGTGGTGTAGTGGTAGCACTGCTGCTTCGCAGTAAACAGACCTGGGTTCGCTTCCCGAGCCCTTCCTGTGTGGAGTTTGCATGTTCTCCCCGTGTCTGCGTGGGTTTCCTCCGGGTGCTCCGGTTTCCTCCCACAGTCCAAAGACAAGCAGGTTAGGTGGACTGACGATTCTAAATTGTCCCTAGTGGGTGTGTGTGTGCCCTGTGGTGGGTTGGTGCCCTGCCCGGGGGTTGGTTCCTGACTTTCGCCCTGTGTTGGCTGGGATTGGCTCCAGCAGACCCCCGTGACCCTGTGTTCGGATTCAGCGGGTTGAAAAATGGATGGATAGATGGATGATTTTATTGAAATCGCACTACATTCTATATAAATAGATCAATTTTACAAGAATAGGATTGAAAACAAATCAACCCCCACCCCTGAAAAAGAGAGCATGGGCAGCAGATTAAAACTTAAACCTAGTAAAAATAAGTAAATAGATAAATTAATAAGTGAATATATATTAATGGAGAATTAAAAGAAAACAAAAAGAAAATGGGGAGAGAATCTACTTCCTCAGTGCTTTAAAAGCTTATTCATAAATGATATTGATTAGATCCTGCCAGGTTTTGAAAAATTTCTGCACAGATCCTCTAAGCGAGAATTTTATTTTTTCCAGTTTCAAATAATATATAACATCAGTTACCCACTGACATAAAAGTTAAGATTCTTCCAGTGGAGCAAGATAAGTCTGCGTGCCAATCGTGTAGTAAAGGCAATCATCGTTTGTTTGTCCTTCTCCACTTTAAGCCCATCTGGGAGTACACCAAACACAGCTGTTAATGGGTTAGGAAGGATTGTGACACCAAGGCTGTCTGAAAGGCATTTAAAAATGTTGGTCCAGAATAATGTTAATTTGGTGCAGGCCCAAAACATGTGACCCAGCGAGGCTGGAACTTGATTGCAGTGTTCACAGGTTGAATCTTGCCCTGGATACATTTTGGACAATTTTAAACATGATAATGGCACTTGATAACAGATTTTAATATGAATGAATGAGTGCTTTGCACATTTGGAGCTAGAGTATATTTTATGCATGGCTGCCTTCCATTCCTTAAATTAAGTGAAATGTCTTTACCCTACCATACCCTAGGATCTTTAAATGGAAGGGACTTTAAAATGGTTTTATATATTGTGGAGATGCTATCTGAATCTTCAAGATTATTCTGGAATAAAATTAGGTGGGAGGAGAGGAAAATTGGGCAGGTTCCTTTTAGCAAAGTTTCTAATCTGAAAGTAGTGGAAGAATTGTGTTAATGAGAAGTTAAATTTGAAGCTTAATTGCTCGTAGGATGCAAAGACCTTATCTATATACAAATCTCTAAGTGTTTTAATCCTGGACATTTTCCAAACTTTAAATACTGAGTATGTTTGAGAGGATGGAAAAAGGTGGTTGTCATGTAGAGGTGCAACAGATAAAGACTTCTCTGTCTTAAAATGCTTTCTACGTTGGTTCCATATTCTGAGTGAATGAAGGGCAATTTTATTATTAGTGTATTGACAGTAATTCATATTAACTTGGGCACACAGCAGGGAATATAAAGAAATATTGCAAGATTTTAATTCTATTGCAGATTAGGCTTGTGTATATTCATAGATATTGTGTTTATTCATAGATGAGGCCTCATACATAACGCCATGTGTAGAATTCACACTAAAACATGGAGTGAGAGTGGTGTACAGACAAAAGTGGAAATTTTCGTATGCACAGAAAAATCCAAATACATAAATCTGTGCATACACCAATTTCCACGTTCTTCCGCTCCATAAATCCAAGTCAGCATGAACAGTAACGCATGTGCACGCGCCTGCTGTCCCACCCCAACTTCTCCCAGAATTACACCTCTTTGAATATGCAAATCAATATAAATAGCACTTAACCTTAGCATTGTGTGAAAAGGCAATGGCAAAAGCACAAGGGAAACTGGAAGAATTTCAGCGAATACCAAGTGGAGGTAAGGAAAAACGTAGTATTTGTTGATTTAAACAGTGGTATAAACAACAAAAGGAAGTTGATCGAGTGACATAGAGTGTCGGAGAAACTCGAAAGCTGAAGTTCACAAAGTCGCACAGTGCCTGAAATAAAGAAATTGTCAGATATGAAAGTCGCCGTAAAAAGGTGAGTCGTAGCCCACCATTTGAGTGTCATATGAAAGCTTATTAGGGTACAGAGAAAAGAAAAAAAAATAAGGACACAGTAGTTTATTTTGTCATTAAAATAGAACATCATAAACTTCATCCTAAAATCATTTAATTTACTAGTTTCTCAAATCCCATTGTAACTAAAGCAGCACGTTAAATGCTTTGTTTTGTATGTGTTCTTCTATGTGCTCTATGTGTGTGAATCACTATGTGCTTCTTAAACAGGCTTTCTCTTCCTCCAACAGAACACAGAATCCATTACGTTCGTGATATTACAGTTCTCTGAATAATTAAAAAACTGAGATGTATACTTGATATCATTTCAGTATTCATATCATATCAATTAGAGTATGTATTAAACATGGGAACACGATGGCGCAGTGATAGTGACAAACTGGCACCCCATTCAACCCATTCAGAGATTGTTCCTGCATCATGCAAGATGCTTGCGGCGCTGTGCGCAACCTTCGATGATATAATTTATTGCAGCAATACTGTCTCTTTCAGCTGTACTAACCTCCAATTCCTGTCCTTCCTTTTCTTTCTCCAAGTACCCAATAACCACACGATCAGCTCCATAATAGTTGCCAATCCATCTGTAAGCTTAAAATGGCGATTTTTTCAAAACTTTTAAGGAACATTGAAATATCTTCGGAGTACATGTTTAATTATTCTATCCATCGATCCTTCCAGTATCGCACCAACCACAGCCTGAAAACAGCACGATTCAGGAACAATCCCTGTATTTCCAGCTCCTTCCTAGCACTGCAACACCGTGTCCTCACATGTTTAATTATTAACAATATAGATTATTTAAATGATGTTAACATTTTATCTGTATAATGTAATAACCATATTTTGCTGCATTTCATCGTAAAAATTATATCGTCATCATATGTAAATAAGCGCTTTATAAAGTGGCGCAGGTTGTGGAATATTATAACTGTATCGCAAGTTTACAGTGAGGTAATTGTACTTATAGGTACAAACAGTTCTATAAGGAGCACTTGATGGACTGATTGATTAAGTTTATAGTTCTTGGGATGAAACTGTTTCTGAACCGCAAGGTCAGTACAGGAAAGGCTCTAAAGCGTTTGCCGTATGAGAGCAGTTCAAATAGGCAGAATGGCTTAGGCAGCATGTGCTAGATGCTGTGTACCAATAATTTTCTTTCCAATCAGCTGCTGTAGAGCTGTGATTCCCCACTCAGATACAGTGATATAAATACACTGAGTGGTGCAGTGAGAGTAATATGCAAAAGATGATCCGCTGTGGCAACCCCTGATGGGAGCAGCTGAAAGAAGAAGAAGAAGGTGCAGTGAGAGTAGCTACGCTAAAGCAGCTATGGTATTTGGAATAGTTTGGCCATTCTGTGGACCATTATATTGTTACTGGTTAATTACAATCAAATGCCTTAAACTAATAAACAATATGCAGTTAATTTCAGTGCATTTGATAAAGCCGCGTCAGGGATGTGGATCTAAAAAAGAAAGGGAAACCACACTGGAACAAAAGCACTGCTTTAACGCAGGGTGCCACCAGTTTACAAAACTGAGCGGAGAACTTGTGCACACCAAGCATTTAAGAGGCGTGAAAATGTGAGTGGCTTACCACAAGTTTAGGTTGTATACATTTCGATGTGAGCTTGGAAACTGGCTTATGCAACATTTTTGTGCATATGCACCATTTATAAATGAGGCCCCAGGTCTTTATGGTCTGTATATCTGCCAGCCAGTAATACAATTGAAATTTAGGTAGTGCCATGCCCTGCCTTCTCCTTTAGGTTATTGTAGAATCTGTCTTTAGATGAGTGAATGTTTCAAGCTCAAAATAAATGAGGTTATACAGCGTCAGGTCCAGGCAGATCTGTTCCCTTGCCTGTCTGTTCCAGGTTAGCCTCTGGCAGGCCGTACTGTGAACTTGAGGCCGGTTTAGACTTTGATGGAACTTATGCTGCCTTATCCTTTTCCTTATGAGCCCCTTTTTTGCTACTCATACTTATTTAAATTTGTACATAATTGAAATTGTGCACAATTGATATTGTAATCAAATGAGTAAATACAGAATACCTCAGGAAAATTATAAAAAAAAAGGGTAAAATAACTCTGCTGCTAAGGAGCTTAGCTCCAGTGGTTCATGTCTCACAACAGATGATATATTTTATTTAAATGTAATGTATTGCAGAATAACAATAAAAAACTAAATGATCAGTTGATCATATGCCCCAGAATTCCCCTAGCATCATTTATATTAACCCACCTTTCAGATTAAAGGTTTAATGTCTTATCTATCCATGTTCACAACATAAAAAATGAAATTCAACTTTTCAGTTGCATTCACTGTGAAAATGCACAAAAGAGATCTAGAGTCTATGGGTGCTACTCTATAAGCATCTCGCAAAAACACTCCAGAAACATATCCATAATATTTAAGAGCCCTTTGCTGGTATAAATAAGGTATAAATAATATACCTTAGAACAAAAGACTCATATTAAGTATTAGACATAAATACATGCATATTTTCCTGCAGCATCCCGGAGTTTAAGATACAATTGCAAAAAAGGCAAAACAAGGTGAGATGTTTTACAAAAAGTTTTCAGTGTGGATCTCCAAGTAGACTAAATGAAAAAAGAAGCATACTAAAGCATTAGCATTTGTTATTTTTGGAGATTTTATTCTTGAGATGGATAATGGATATAATAAATACATTTCTGTTGAGCAACAGTCTGTGTAGGTTTGTTAGTTGCAGAAGTTAATGCTAAATGGAAACTTAGGTTTATGTGCAGGTTCACATCATTGAAACACGATTATCAAAAA
The DNA here is from genome assembly GCF_016835505.1 of Polypterus senegalus. Classification (NCBI taxonomy): domain Eukaryota; kingdom Metazoa; phylum Chordata; class Cladistia; order Polypteriformes; family Polypteridae; genus Polypterus; species Polypterus senegalus. Next base: position 112,681,715 of record NC_053166.1, read on the forward strand.
AGTAAAAATTCAATCAATTATATTTGATATAATAAACACATACATTTGCTTTGTGTCTACAACACTTCACATTTCTTGTTTCATTGAAAATTTTCACAGATCGTTGTAGACAAGGAACACATATAAAATGTATGTATTTCAAATAATGATATACCATTACTGATATATCTCCTTACAAGTCATATAAACTCTTCAACGCAGACTTGAGCTGTAAGTGAGAGGATTCAAGCTGGTGGGGATCAGTGAGCAGCTGTTGCACTGATAAGGACATATGATTTTCCTTGCATGTGTTTGGGAAAGTAGGCTTTTTAGGGAGAACAAATATTTTCGCATGCTTTAGGAATTCTAGTGTTAATCCATGGGCAGCGCCCTGAGCTTGTATAAAAAATGTCCAAGTGCTTTTTGCTTTTCAATGCCCCTTTCTACTTACCATTAAATTATTGTATTCACTTCTATAATGCATCAACTTCTCTTACCTACTTTACTTATAGACTTCTGTGCCTAGTGAAAATGTAAAACCCAAAGAAATCAACTGTTTAGACTAGAAAATTGCAATTCAATAAACATACACACATACATTCTTCAAGCAATTAGTTAAACACACTTAATGAATTAGATTTTTATTCCAATCCAAATCTCAACAATGTCTTTATATATTTACCTCATATTTAAAATTTTAATATCTCAGGATAACAATCTATTAGACTTCTCTATGGGCCCCTAAAATTCTCAATTACTTGAGTTCACACATCCAAGTATTAAACATCAAATGGAGAATTAAATAGAAAAAAATTGGCAAAATAACCACCATTGCAGGTGTGAGTGATACTTGCATGCATGGTGTCAGATAAAAAATGCCTCTTCACTTTCCTTAGACAAGTAAGAAAGAAAAGAATACTCAAAAATATAATGGAGTGGTCAAAAGCCTTGACAACTCCTAAGAAATTGCACGAGAATACCTTGGAAAATGTTCTTCATTGCCAGAAGGACTTTCAGGGCTTTCTCTTTAATGACGCACAAGCTACTGTCTCATTTCTTTTCTTTTGTGCTTGTAATCCTATTCATACGATAAATTCATTGACTTGCTAACAGTCATAGCTTCTATACTAACAATTATAGTGCTAGTGGTTGTGCTCACCATTTGTTTCTCTACTCCACTCAATTCAATCCTTTCAGTATTTTCATATCCTTTTAAAAGCACACAGAGCTAGAGTCTGACAGCTCTACAATCACCTCTGTTCTTTTGCTCAACTCCCAGTCTTTATTTACCTCCCTGTCTTTTTTAGTTTCCCGCCATTCACCCCTTTCCAGCCAATCCCATTGTAGATGCAAAATACAGACCCTCGCACAGTCAATCACAAAAATGAGATAGTGTCAAATAATCTATGCTCAGCCTGATAACCCAGCACTTCTCAAACACTGTTTTCATTTTTGAAAACTTTATTAAACAACCTATAGGCACTGTGAAATTCAGCAGGGCTACAGATCATTTATTTTATTTGGGTAAGCCAACACACCACCTGGCCTGGCCCGACATGTATACCCCTCCCACAGGCACTCGTACTGAAATAAAAATCCAAAGGATGCATTACTGATTGCTTACAAGCACAGAAAAATATAGTTAAACATATTTACATGCTGCCAAAGAAAACAACAAAAGCAAACTATAAACCTTACAATAACCCTAACACAGTTTAGCACAGATGTCCACTACTAATTGTAGAATGAAGACTGAAAGAGATTATATGAAAGTCGCCAAGGGAACAGTCCTTTGGAAATTAGATAAGTTTGTCTTACTGTGTTATTGAGTTTCCAGCGACAGTTTTATATATTCGAAGCTTAATCTAAAAAAGACATCCAAAATAGACAAATCCAACAAATTGTTCCAACCATGAACAAAGCACACTAAATATATACAGTATATACTTTAATCCAGAAACATAAAAATGATCACTCACACTTTGAAGTACAAAGAGATCTTTATTCTGCCAAACTGGAATTCTTTTAAATCTTTCATCTGAACAGGCATCTTCCCAATAGCCTTTGCACAGCAAATCAGACAGGTAGCACAGTGATTAAAATCTCTCTTGGGTAGCTCTGCTAGTTGAGTAATGGTGATGGAAGTGGAAGATGAGTGCTATTTGTAGATGGTTTTCTGATTTTTTTTTTGCTAGATTTCAGATCTTTTCCAGTCAATTATTCTGAAGTAATACTGCAGCACTGGTACTACTAAGCTGTGGACTGCTTGGATTTTGTGCTTAGAATTTAGTTTTAATATCAAATTTAGCCTTTAAAGTTTGAAGTTATCAAAGTACTTGTTTTCAATTCTTATATCAATTTTTTTGTGGCCTTCTATTGTATTATAAAGATTAAATGTGGTCTCATGTTTCCAGAAGAGATTAGTTAAACTTGTTAAAAATTTGATACATGTTTGCCAGGTGACACATCTTCATGCCCCAGTCTATATTTTCAAAGAAATGCACAAGGTCACAGTTTTTATTTGATAGAAATATAATTATTTCTGCTGTCAGAAATAAAAAGTCTTTAAAATCTTACCTTGCAAAAACCAGCATACATTCATGCATTTTAAAAAATAAATTTAGCATGAATTGTCATGTCATATTACTAAAATATATATAAGTACATTAACAGTGCAGTTAATGTATGTAATTAGATGTACAGCATCTAATGTAACATTATATGTATTAAACAATAGGGATAGGTAGTAAATATCATGACAGACAGATGAACGGCTGCTTTCAGGCTTGATTGAGCTCAATCAGTTCTTTGTAAAACAGTTCACCTCTGTATTTTTATGTAGCTACAACTGATACAAGGTATTATAACTGATGCTCATGGAGCTGAAGTTTTTCTGGAAGCTTCAGGTTTCACAGAACACATTTTAACAAATACTGACTTAAAGGACAAACACTTTGCCTGGTTCACCTAGAGATGCTGGGAACGAAGTTTGAGAAATATTTTTTTTGCTAACACAACCGCTGCAAAATTAGCTACAACATCTGCTAATTTAATCTAGCCTCTCCTGTCCTTACATGGGGCTGAAGCTTCTACAAAGTTTAAAAGTGTGACTGGAAAAAGAGTTGTAGAGCTCCAGTAATTTTTGGAAGTACATTTTGGTTGTACTTTCAAAGAGAACTAATCTTGCCAGGTTTTCCTCTTTCAGATCATCACAGGCTTTGCTGGGAACAAGCTGCTGGAAATTCCTGAGTCTGATTTCAAAGAGAATGTCAATTGAATACTCTGTTTTATGAAGAGCCATTGTGCTGTTTGCTATATTAGTGTAAACTGACATTTCTCTAGCTTCTACCAACCTTTTGTGCTTTAAACTGAGTGTGTGATTGCCATCATAAAAACTGGGGCCTGTCTGAAGTCTTTTATGCATCTCAGTACGCAGTGCAGTGCATATAATATAGTGAATATACATATTGTGGCTGGGTGCAGGAATGACAGCTCTATGCAGTAAGAAAATTTGGGGTGCCAACCAGTTTGTCCTGTTTATTGTCCAGAGGCACAAAAAGCAAAATGAAAGAAGAGAATGCTCTTTGGCATACATTCTTCCCATTAAGAGAGTTTTCAACTGAAAGAAATGAGGCTTATCGGGCTGCTTATTAAAGGTCACTATGGTAGCAGAGCTCCTTTCAGCAGGTTGCTCATGCCAATAATGACACCTGCTTCCAGGAGGCTTGAGATTTTATGGAGGCTGAAGTGAAGGGGTGGTATCACTAGACGGCTTTTCGGCACTGCATTAGCGATAGCGCCACCTCATCCTGATTATTACATACATCAACAGAGCCTGTGAGGAGGTTCTCTGACACACATGCATGACTATATTTGTTTATGTAAAAGCTGCAGGTGTTTAGCTATAGTGTGATGTTTTATTGATTGTTTTGAAAAACATTCTTATCTGTTTTACATGTTTTCCAGTATTTTTAATATATTGCTAGTTCATTAAATTGATGTTGAGTCAATGAAATTGTAATAGATTTTTTCTTTTTTTTATTCTTGTTTACACTTTTGTTTTGTTAAAGCCACATATCCCTTACATTGGACTTCTGTTAGTCAGAAGTGGTAATGGAGGATCAAGATAATCTGTAAGTATACATCAATAAATGTGACATTGGTGTTCATGGTCAGATTGCTTCATCAAATATCACCTCATTGATATATGCCATTTTACTATTATTATTTACTGAAGGGTACAAGGGTACCTCCTTGTCAACAAATGCAAAATGAAGAACTAAATAGATGGAATCATCCAATAACCAGTTGACTTGATATGCAAGCTGGAGTGAATTTGGTTGATTTAGTGTAATTAGATGAACACAAAGCTAATTAACTCCCAAGTATTTCCAGACGTGGGAGCATCTCATTTATATAGACTGAAACTGTAGTAGTAGGCAGAGGAAGCATTTAACAATCTCTGATGAGCAGATTAAATGACAGCGAGAGTAACTTCATTATCATACGGTCTCAAAGGCCTTTTTAAGGAATAATCAGGTGCTAAGAAAATGTGGGCATACTGCAGGAAAAAGCTAGTCATACCTTTTTTGTCTTATTTTTATTATAAATCCTATATAATTTGTCAGCAGAAAGCATTATTATTATTAAAATACAAAAATATATTTTTGTGTATATTAAAATGAATATACATATAATACATATAAATGTTGGTAAATCTTTTAATGCAGATGTAATCACATGTCTGTTTTGTTTTGGTGCTTCTGAGCATATCTAATTCAAGCCTTATTTATTCCTTGTCCTTGTTGCACAAGCTTCAAAAGTCTTTATTTCCCACACGGTGTTCCTAATTTTTAGCCTTACATTAATTTATTCTCTTTTAAATATGCATGAAAGCTGAAGGCTCTCTAAAGTTACAGTTATGTAATTCCCATTAATGCTGTTAGAAATGTTACAATTTATACTTTCTCACCGTTGTAAACCTGCAGCCAATCAGAATTCACCTAACTGTGAAATTAAATGTAGGGGTGTGATATGCAGAGCTTGCCTGTTGAGGTAATAAAATGTTACTTGCTCATAGAGCATGATGTACCTGTACTTTATCGCTGCTGGCGATGTTTTTATTGCATCGATTAATGTGTATAGAGAGATGTTGTGCAAATGGAAAATACAGTAATAAGAACAGATTTTATGTTCATTTAGATATTTTATTGTTTTTTTTTTCCTTAAAAGCTTTACTTTTTATATAATTTTACTTTTACTGAAGGTTATTCAGGTCATATGAAAATTTCAGTGGAAAAGTTATATGCATACACAAATTCTGAGAAATGATTGTTATATGCATATGCAGAATGAAAGTTTATACTACAGTACTGTATGTCTATCCAGCATTTGATCATAATATAAGCTTTACCTAAATGATTAAACATTTATTTAAATATGTTCAAATAAATTAATTGGTAATTCCTATTTTTTGCACAATGGTACAGTCTTCAGCTTAGCTACCTCATGGATCCAGTGTCCTGTTCTTGTGCTTCTTTACTGTTTACGTGAATATTACATTGTCTTCTGTGGGTTTTTCTCTGGGTTCTTTGGTTTTCCACTACCTATCATATACTTCTCTGTGTTGGTTTATGCTTAAGTAGGCCCTACAATAGACTAGTATCCTGTCCATGGTTGGTTTTCACCTTGCACTCAGTGTAGCTAGTATAGACTCTGGACTGATTGTTTTTACCTTTCTCTAAAATATGCCAGGATAGTCTGCAGTCTTGAAAATAGACTAATATGGGCAGGTAAGTACCACACTCTCTACACTCTAAACATTTTAAAATTGATATAATAAAAAAACAAACATCATAGAATATTTTCATAAAATTACATCAACCACAGCACCAACTGTGGTCATGGCTGCTATTGTGAAAAGAATGGAGGTAAATACCATCAACTCAGTGAGGGAAAGGCAAGTTCGTTGTACCACGTAAACGTCACTGACAGAATGAAACTGAATAATTAGCCAAAAGTAGCCAAAATTTACACCGGGTGTTCCAGACTCAAATCAGATGTATGTTTTTATTATATTAGAGTAATAATAATAACAACTCACTACTAAAAATGAGGAGCACCTGAACTCAAACCCACAACCTTTTGTCTGTAAGACAGCAGTTCTTACCTCTTCACCATCTAAGAAGACATGTCAACTTTCTGTCAATTGACATTTGAGTTTTTTTTTTGACTCATTGATAGCAACATGCAAATTGAATATTTCTTTTTCTTTGGTTATGTTCTTGAATAAAAGTGCACATGTTTATTTGATATTTGGACTAAAGCCTTCACACATTATACACTTCATATCATTATTAGTATAACATGGAAAAAGTTTCTGTTTTAGGTACTGTATGTGTTCAGCATTTCTTGCCTTGACATTTCCTGTCATCCTACATTTACCCAGATTGTTGTAGACACGGAACACACATGAAATGTATGTATTTCAAATAACAATATATTACTTACTCTATACAACTGCAAATATCTTACACCCACATAAAGAGACCTGAGCTGGGAGAACTTCAACTGTGTTGTTTAGGGTTTTTGGGGGGATGGGGCTGGACAGCAGGCTGCCTGCTGCCGGTGCTGAATGACACATTTGCAAAACAAAAGATGCTGATGAGATGCAAAGGAATGTAACATCCCCCTGGATTACGACTTTTTTCGTAGGCTTCAGGGATTCTATTCTATTCTATTTACACAGGCCATAATATAATGAGGTAGTTGTGAGTTATGATTCACAGATGCATTAATTGAACTTTGAATTCATTAAATCATCATTGTAGCTTTACTGAACACCAATTTTGGCACTATCCTATGTTCCATCCCACAACAGTATCTGTGTATCCACAGTAGTCCCCTAATGCAGTTGCTTTCCATAGTCTATTATTTAAATAAGGGTAGCGACAACATTGTTGTGTGCACTATTTTCTAGTTGTCTACAACACAGAGCAAGAGCAAACAATTCACATCTATGCATCAGCATTAAATAATGTCAATAACAACACTTGGAGATGATTTTCCTAACTAAAAAGAATATGTTGGATAAAAATCATGCCCCGGATCTAAAAGGTTGCCACAGGGAGAGACAAGCAGTGAGGTGAAGCAAACAGCCAGTCTCTTTGAGTCTCATAAAATTGATTGCTTATTTTCTTTAAAAAATCATATTGATACGCAGTTTTACAGTATGTGTGCATTCTTAAAACACAAATTAATCATCATTAACAGTCTTGAATTGAAAAACAGACCTATACAATAAGGGGTGGAACAGTGGTGCAGTGGTAGTGCTACTGCCTCACAGTTAGGAGACCCAGGTTCGCTTCCCGGGTCCTCCCTGCGTGGAGTTTGCATGTTCTCCCCGTGTCTGTGTGGATTTCCTCCCACAGTCCAAAGACATGCAGGTTAGGTGGATTGGCAATTCTACATTGGGCTTGGTGTGTTTGTGTGTCTCCTGTGGTGGGTTGGCACCCTGCCCAGGATTGGATTCCTGCCTTGTGCCCTTTGTTGACTGGGACTGGCTCCAGCAGACCCCCATGACCCTGTAATCGGATTCAGTGGGTTGGATAATGGATGGACCTATACAGTAGGTTCTACATTTTAAGGCTTTTTCTCACGTTTTCCGGACCATTGAAACCCTTTTTAATCTCTGAGAACAGGCATGAAATATTTTTTAAAATTTATAAATAATGTTTTACTTTAGAACATGACCTTGTGATGAATTAATATATTTAACCATGACTGTAAATAAATATCTACCAAATGTATCCTTTAATGCAAATAGCCTGCATCCTCTAATGGGTAATCATGTATTTGCAGCTCTATATATAGAGCATGTAGCCATGGTTGAGCAATTTAGTTTTTGCTAAATTAAACGATAAAATGGGTAAGATGATGGGTAATCTGAGGAACATTGACTGCCTTATGATTTTTGTTGCCAGATGAAATCCAGCATCTGAGAAACAGCTGTGCTTCTGGCATTGTTATACTCTACAGGGACATTGACCTGAGCAGCCCCATCTGTGGCTGGGTGTTTGACATCCTGACAAATAGTCAGTGAGGACTGGCAAAAACAACTCCTCCACAGTGTCCACCAGCATTGGTTTTCCACAAGACTTCATAAATGTCAAAAAAACAAAGAAGATCACTATTGACTTCAGAAAGAAGAAAGGCAGTCATGCTCCACTCCGCATCAATGCCCCCCTTGTGCAGACAGTCAGCAGTCTTGTACTGTTGCTTTTGTATTTATATCAAATGTAAGATTAGTTAGTTGAATTAATAAGACTGCATGATCAGTGGCTGAATTGGACTTCAAATTGTAGATAACAGTAATCAAAACTTTTTCACAATCATATTTATTGGCCATGTATATACAAGTAAAGGTACTGTGACCCTGGTTTTTTGATGCGTTCCAGTTCCCCAAACTCCAGACACAAAGGCTCAGACACAAGTTCACCAGTGAATAAAGGTGTAATTGTGTGAAACTCATTACATAGAAGCATTTCCCACAGCACAACCACACTCTGCTTCTAACACAAAGCAACTGTTGACTCTCCTCCGCTCCTCCAGCAAGCTTCGTCTTCCTCCTCCTGACAGTTAAAGTCCACAAGAATAATCAGAAGTGAGTTTGGATACTTTTGCTCTGTGTTCATTATCTGGTCAACTAGTTGTTGCAGCATTTCACTTTTACAGGCTTGGTGTGGAAAGTAAACACCAACCAGAACACACAAGGAAAACTCCCAGGGTGAAAAAACGGCACTTATAATTAACAAAAGCATCTGTAAATCAAGATAGCACCTTTTTTAATTTAACACTATGACATCAGCACACGAACCTTCATTGAAGACTCCATTACTTGGTTGAAAGCTCAGCAAGTATAATGCAGTGTCCAGAATGGATTCATTTAGCCAGTTTTCTGTGAAACACAGAGTGGAAGAGAATGAAAGTCCTCATTATATTTATTCAGGAGTAAGAGATCATCTGTTTTATTGCCAACAGAATGAAGGTTAGCTATATGTAAACTTGGGAAAGCCGTTTGAAATTTCACACTGTTTAAGCATAATGAGCTGCATTACCTGCACCTGCAGCCAACAACTGGTGCTCCTGCAGCAAAGATATTTAGAAAAGTTCTCAACTGTGAAAAATCTGGTTTTGAATCACACAAAGCAAACTGATGAATATTTAAACATTCTCCTTGGGTTTATTTGGTTGCATTTGATTGTAGTTGAAAGCAAAATGATGGCACAAATAAACAAAACATTACAGAATACTAGAGAGAACCTAACTAAGGCAGTCATACACAACACCATGTTTTAAATCAATTCAAAATGTACACACAACTCTCCCAGGCTATAATTTTTAAAATATGTGATTACAGTATCAAACAAAATGTGAAACACAGTATGTGGCCCCCCACCTAGTATTTCATATCCTGTGTGGCCCCACAGCCTAAATCTTTGCCCACTGCTACCTTAAAGTCAATAAGCAAGAATTCATAGCAAGGTACCTTCAGTCATATTAGGCCAGTTTGGAGTCAACTCACAACACACATCTTTAAGATTTGGGAGGATAACCATACTTACCAGTGAAAAACCCATGCTGATATGTGAAGAACATGCATAGTCCACAACCTTAGGAGGGAAGAGTAGTAATCACTGCATACACCCTTGTTATCACGGCAATAGCATTATTTTATTTTTTTTTTTTTATTTTACATTTTATACTTCCTGGACAAGACTATTGTGAATAGAGCTCAATAAAAATAAATTACATTGAATTTAGATGAGCATTAGTAAATACTCAATAGGCTTTTAACCCAAGCTGAAGCAGAAGATTAAAGAAAACCAGGAAATGATGAAAGATTAAAGAGAGAAATAAATTCCAGAATGCAAGCAGCACATGAACCCATCACCTAAATGGGCTTGAGAGTGAAAATACCAAAGGCAGCCTTATTTTAAAAAATATAAAAATTTGAAAGATAGGGAAATTATATTATGAATTGTGAGATTTTTTATATTTATATTATATTTAAATTGCACTACAGTTTTATTATGGAATATCACATTTGTAGGGACAATCCATATTTAATCTCATGTATGCTAATGGCAGATGATATTTATTTCTGTGTGAAGTCATAAACTTCTCTCTCACTAATATAGTTCCTTTTGATACCTGAAAGCAAACAGTATAAGAAAATACATTTCTGAAAGACTGGCTTGAAGAATCGATCACATATGTCTAGAATAAGAAAGCACTGTGTCCTGTGTGTGCATATATGTGACACCCAGACCAACTATCCATTTTTATGCATTTTAAAAGTGGTCTGTATTCATGCAGGCATTAAGGAACAAAGCTACACAAAAGACACAATGCAATAATGTCAAATCAAGGTTTACAAAGAGTGTGTGCTTTATGCTTCATTTTGTTTCTGCCCACTCTGCACCTAGATCAATCAAAACTATCTTTATCACTTTTATAGAAAATTTTATGCACTGTAGTGCCCAAGGCAGAAAATGCAACTAGATTAAGGCCCTGCAAGTGCATAAAGAATACTCCCAAAAGATTTAGTTGGAGAAAAAAATAAAAATGCTACAGTGTGGAAGAGCCTACCCTGGGGTAATGAAATGTGTGCTAGTGTAAAACTATTGAAAGTTCAAAATGTTTTTTTTCTAGATAGGATACTTTTAACCAAAATGTTTGTGGCTTACAATCCTATGTTATTGTAACAGGCATTTTTGCATGGTTAGCCAGTCCTTGCCCTTTAGGGACACAATGGCTACAGGCTTTCACTCCAACTAGTTTTGTACTTAAAAACTATTTTGTTGGTTAATAAAGAGAAAAATAACACTGGTAAAATGAATGAAATTCACCTGTCGGAGACTTCATTGTTTCCTACCAGCAGTGTTGTGCATGAACTAGCTCAAAAGAGTGCATTCATTGAACAAGCTCATTTTTTTAAGAACGGTGAACTTAATATAATGTATTTGCAAATGAAGAACTTGAATGTGAGCTGGTTCAGTTTTATATGACACTAGCCAACCCGCGGCGTACCATACGCCGCATAATTAGGCCGGGTTTTTAATGATTTTTAAGCACAGGGAGAAAATTAACATTTGAAAAATCGGTAATTTAATAAATCAGCAAGAAAAGCAACATTGTAATAATGCATGGAACGAACCAACACACAATCGTCCGTGACTGAAAACTGGCGGACCGTCCTCGCGCCTTCTCCTGCCAGACAGAGTGATGGGGGTGCGGAGTGTGGAACGGGAGGAGAGGAGAAGGACGTCCATTCAGCTCCCTCCGTCATGCTAGTGTGCTGATTTCTCGTTCAGTATGCACTGCCCGCTCATGTGCCCACCTCCAACTCGTCACTTGAGTCGTCGTGTTTACACAGTCCAGATGTAACCGTGACTGATGTAGACTTTTCATTGCTCTGTGTGGTTTTGGCTGCTTTTCTATATATAATCCACCAAGACACCCGACCACGAAAGTAGCGAGGTGGGAGGGGGATGTGAACAAAGTGCAGGAGCATCTAAGAAGACGCATGTTTGTTGCGGATGCGAATTGCTGTATGTAGCGTGTAAAACAGTTTGCTGCACCAGGTAGACACACGCTCAATGTCATGCATAATTATTTATTGAATGCTAAACACTTCTGGAAAGACACGGTTGTCTAAAACGGGTTGGTGTGAAAATAAAACAGTAAGCGAATGAAAAGATGGAACTTTGGAGAGAGCAAAATACAACACAATAGTGAACCCGCGGCATAACAAATGCCATGTGGCTCAGACGTGCATGTGGACTCTTACCACAGACGAAAGGGACTAACTGGGTGTTCGGTGAGTTTTTGCGTCCGGGCAAATGGGCAGGCAGTATGAATGCCTAGAGAGCGAGGGTAGACACCGGCAGGTGAAAAAGGAGTGTTGGTGGGCAGGAAAACGTCTTCCGTGTTCCTGCAGGAGCATCCAAGAAGACGCATGTTTGTCGCGGATGCGAATAGCTGTATGTAGCGTGTAAAACAGTTTGCTATGGTGCACGCGGTCGTGCGTCGTAACCGAAAAGTCGGTTTTTAAAAACTGCTCACTTCATTGTGCTTTAACCTCAGTTGTAAAGGTTTGTTTTAAGGATCCCATGGGATACCCCTCGCAAACCGTTTCACACGCTGCATATGGCGATTCACCTCCGCGAAAAACATGCCTCTATGAACAGTCAACGTAGCTCGGAGGTGCATGACATGCACATGACATTAACCTGACCTGCACTGCATGTGGCCTCTACGACAAATGAATACAAATGATGCCATTTTATCTGTGTCGTTGCATCCGAGTTGGTGGGCGTGGCCCTGCGAGTTGTCGTCGTATCCAATGGTCTTGGAGTTGGTGGGCGTGGCTCCTTCCTGCGTGCGCCATAGGTTTCTCACTTGTCGGCGGCTCAGTGAATCCACACCCCTTCCGGCGTGCTTTACATGGTTGTCTTGCCTTAGTGAATTATATATATAGATTCTGGATCTGTTTTAGGTCCAGATTAAACGTTTTGCCTTACCCTGTAATGTAGCGGTGGAGCCAAAACTGAATACAGTATTCGGATAAGCACAAATAGTAGATTTTTACAAATATTTACTTTGTACGAATTTTTTGCCATTTTATTCAGAAAGAATAACGTGAAATCAAATAGGCAAAGTCTGTGTCTGCCTGCTTATGCTTAAGCTGCACCACTGCTGACACAAGCATGCGGTGAAGCTCTGCTTTTGCTTTTAAGAAAACTTACTTTTTCCCCGTTGGACGTGCAATATGTGACATGAATTTTGACCGGCAATGTAATAGGTTAGTTCACACTGGTTCCACAGTCACCATTTGTATCACACAGTTGGAAATAAGAGAGAATTTACAGTATATGTATACTTGCATCTACAAACCGGATTCCAAAAAAGTTGGGACACTAAACAAATTGTGAATAAAAACTGAATGCAATGATGTGGAGATGGCAAATGTCAATATTTTATTTGTAATAGAACGTAGATGACAGATCAAACGTTTAATCCGAGTAAATGTATCATTTTAAAGGAAAAATATGTTGATTCAAAATTTCACGGTGTCAACAAATCCCAAAAAAGTTGGGACAAGTAGCAATAAAAGGCTGGAAAAAGTAAATTTGAGCATAACGACGAGCTGGAAGACCAATAAACACTAATTAGGTCAATTAGCAACATGATTGGGTAGAAAAAGAGCTTCTCAGAGTGGCAGTGTCTCTCAGAAGCCAAGATGGGTAGAGGATCACCAATTCCCACAATGTTGCGCAGAAAGATAGTGGAGCAATATCAGAAAGGTGTTACCCAGCGAAAAATTGCAAAGACTTTGCATCTATCATCATCAACTGTGCATAACATCATCCGAAGATTCAGAGAATCTGGAACAATCTCTGTGCGTAAGGGTCAAGGCCGTAAAACCATACTGGATGCCCGTGATCTCCGGGCCCTTAAACGACACTGCACCACAAACAGGAATGCTACTGTAAAGGAAATCACAGAATGGGCTCAGGAATACTTCCAGAAACCATTGTCAGTGAACACAATCCACCGTGCCATCCGCCGTTGCCAGCTGAAACTCTACAGTGCAAAGAAGAAGCCATTTCTAAGCAAGATCCACAAGCTCAGGCGTTGTCACTGGGCCAGGGATCATTTAAAATGGAGTGTGTCAAAATGGAAGACTGTTCTGTGGTCAGACGAGTCACGATTCGAAGTTCTTTTTGGAAATCTGGGACGCCATGTCATCCGGACCAAAGAGGACAAGGACAACCCAAGTTGTTATCAACGCTCAGTTCAGAAGCCTGCATCTCTGATGGTATGGGGTTGCATGAGTGCGTGTGGCATGGGCAGCCTGCATGTCTGGAAAGGCACCATCAATGCAGAAAAATATATTCAGGTTCTAGAACAACATATGCTCCCATTCAGACGTCATCTCTTTCAGGGAAGACCCTGCATTTTCAACAAGATAATGCCAGACCACATTCTGCATCAATCACAACATCATGGCTGCGTAGGAGAAGGATCCGGGTACTGAAATGGCCAGTCTGCAGTCCAGATCTTTCACCTATAGAGAACATTTGGCGCATCATAAAGAGGAAGGTGCGACAAAGAAGGCCCAAGACGATTGAACAGTTAGAGGCCTGTATTAGACAAGAATGGGAGAGCATTCCTATTTCTAAACTTGAGAAACTGGTCTCCTCGGTCCCCAGACGTCTGTTGAGTGTTGTAAGAAGAAGGGGAGATGCCACACAGTGGTGAAAATGGCCTTGTCCCAACTTTTTTGGGATTTGTTGACACCATGAAATTCTGAATCAGCATATTTTTCCCTTAAAATGATACATTTTCTCAGTTTAAACTTTTGTTCCGTGATTTATGTTCTATTCTGAATAAAATATTAGAAGTTGGCACCTCCACATCATTGCATTCAGTTTTTATTCACGATTTGTATAGTGTCCCAACTTTTTTGGAATCCGGTTTGTATTTGATTTCTTTTTTGACTGGGAGGATATTAGCATATACGGTTATATGTGTTTGTTGCTGGATATAACTCAATAAATTATATTTAAATAAAAAGTCTTTATAATTATTGTATTTTATTCAAGAACACCATAATAGCCTAATTTAAGGCATGCAAAATTGAAAAAAGTAATAATAATATAATAATGGATAAGTAACATACACAAAATAAATCAATGCATTTATATAAAATAGATACAGTAATAATATAACTATTAGGAAAGTAGAGTATTTATACATGGTATATAGTATCCCTTTTTAGGTGTAAAAAAAACAAAACCAAAAAAAAAACTGCACACCTAAGAAGCTGGGGAAAAATACAAAATCTGCAGGGTCTCCCAGGCCAAAAGGCCACCTAGCCCCCTCTACCTAACATATACTGTATGTACTTAAATCATTCCTTATTGTTTTTTAGGCTTCATCATTGAGCATTTAATGCACTGGGCCTCATGTATAGTCAGGTTATCTGCTTTCATTCAGAATTCAACAATAATTTGTGCAACCAAGCTGCAGGCTGAGTTGTAATGACCTTCGGATCTCCCCATATACCTCACTTATTTTTTCATATTTTTCCAAAAGTAGTTTCATGTTCTCATACAACTCCTTCATATTAGATTGGGTTAATGATACAGACAATAATTCCACTAAGAAGGATAGCTTTCAAGCTGACTTTCAATGAGTCCATGACAAGGCACCACATTTACTTTGTGCTCATGGCAAACAGCCTCCAGAACCAAACAAATACAGTATGTTTACAAAAGACTAATACATCTTCTAGGGAGAAGAATTTGTTAAATTTATCATGGTACCTATAAAACAGCCAAGCTTTCTTCTCATGGCATTGAGATTTCTAGCCCTTTAATCTTAAACATAAAAGTTCAGCTTCATTCTTACATAAGTACAAATGACAAACAAAATAATTCAGGTCCACTTGTGTCAACAAACAGGGCTCATTTGAATAGCAGATAACTTAAAATGATGGGTTAGAATTCATGTTTTTTTTCTGCACCAGCATCATCACAACTAGATTCTTGATCACTAAATATCTTGTGGAGGATTTGGTATGGGGAACTCCCCACTGAACGGGATTGGTCTCTTTGCAGTAAATTAGGGACTTTTACAGGGTGCTTAGATTTAGAGGTGATCCCTGTTGTTTTATTTAAGCAGAAATAATACTCTAATAAATGGTGATTAGCTCCTTTCAAACCTTAAGAACAGCAAGTTGCATTTTGTGTAGCATTTTCAACTATCCTGTTAGACATTTAATATGTGTCACATAGCAAATGTGAGAGGCCCAATTCTTATCTTGGTCGCCCACTTTACAAACAAAATAGAGTTCCCACCATTTTTTGACAAGTGGGGTGAACTCTGATTTCTGATATTTAAATATTAACTCACAACACATATAGAATAAAGTATCAGGATGGTTTAGACAGGTTTATGTCAACAATATGTAGATAAGCACACTACTACTGCATTCATAATATTTACCAGGAAATAAAAGAATATACAAGTACACTGTTTAAATTGTAAGCTCTGGCTCCAAACGAAAAAGGAACTACTCTCCAGGTAGGAACTTGGTTTGTATGTAGACAACTCAACTGCACAATGTGCTGCACGGTGCTAGCTATCATGTCTTATTTCCTTTATAGTGAGGTTATTTGTCCTAGATAACAATAATAACCAGTAGATTTTGTTACAGATTTGCTACTCTAGTTAAAATATATTACTATAATGTCATTAACAGAACAGAATATTGAAGATGGGGGCCACAGAAAAACTAAACCTTATAGAAAAAAGTAAAATCTCATTTTCATATTCAACGTTAAAAAGTATGCTTAGAACACCCATTACAATTCATGTGACAAAGTTATTGTTGACTGCTGTCAAGCACTGAAATGAATTCAAAATAATTACAAATAATTTAGAACAAGACCTAGAAACAGTACACTACCAGACCTTTATAGAACCTTTAAGTACATTACAGTGGCAGCCACTGTGCCACCTGCAAGTTTAGGATATGGAATTGTTGTCTTATAAAGTTGATGAATTTATGATATATTTTGATGGTTTAGCATGTAGCAGTGCTACAATGAATGGGAACATCTTAAATGTGTTCTGTGCCGAGTCGCGTCTTTTATAGAGTTGTCCCATTTATATGGTGTATGTGCGTCTGTTTAAAAGTTATCCCCCGGAAACACCAGGGGAAGGATAAATCTGTGTAGCCATGAGCTCTCTTTATAATCTTCCCTGTCATACACATCAATTCCATCCGGGCCATTGCTATTTAAACAAGAGGACGACACTTCACTGAAGAGAAAACAGTCAAGAGAGAGCACAGATACGGATTACTTTACACCTTTTCCTGCTTGCCCCTTTCAACGCCAGACATTAACAACTTCACCATCACTACCCGGGGCTCCGGATTATACCAACACGCCGAGGATAATGTGGTGCGACTGTTTTTTGTCGTTTAGGAGAGGAGCAAGCCAACAATTTCATTTGAGTATAATAGCCGTAGGACACTTTCCAGCTGGACAAGATTTATATTCACTAATCATCCTCCATTTAATCTTTTGGAGTTTCATATGTGTTTTGTGTTCTCTGTGTATCTTATTTATTTCATGTTCAATATAGGGACAAGGGAGGGTTTTGTGTTGTATATTTATCGATGCACTTTTTATTATTACATAGCACTGGTCACTTTTGGGGTTGTGTGTGGTGTGGGGGCTTTGGAGGGAGTGAAATATATCTTGTTTTGTTGTTTGTTTCTTTTCACTATCATTACTATTATTTTATATATACTGTTTAATTTTTTTTTATTTAACCGTCGATTGGGGGAAGTTATTTGGAAGAAGTACGACTTATCTTGTCTAATGTTTCCTCAGTTTACCAGGCCATGGGTCTTGGTGGTGTAGTTGCCATTCCTTACGGGTGGGTTGGCTGTTACAAGCGCAGTATTATTAACAGTATTTTTCCTCAACATACCTGTTGGAGTGTTGGAGATAGTTCCAAAGAAATTCCTGAGTTACTCTTATTAGCTACTTAGTCCAAGCAGGGTAAACAACATTTCACTACTGTCACCCTATTCTAATGACCTCCAAAAGAGTTATAATACAACATATAATTTGTCTTCCTTGGTTTGTTATGACAGATGCAATGTAAAGTGACTTCATGAAATTAAAATCTGGTTAGTGAGTATGGGGAAGTGAACAAGAGGAAGCAAAATCTAAATTCAACAATCAGATGCTTATTTGAATGGTAACATCCTAAGTATTGAATACTAGAACCTTGCTGCCAGCATGTGCGTAATGCATTCTATTATCCTGAAATGAAGCCAGAGGAACTGTCACTTCAAATAAAGTGCACAATTTGTTTTGAATAACTGACATTATTTCCAAATAACACAGTTTGCAGGAGAGTATGAATCATGAACAAATGCAAAAAAAAAAGGCATAGACATACACATATTCAATGAAGATAAATATGTAAAAAGATGAATGGCCTGATCACGATCTGATAGATAACATACATATAAAAAAATCAGCTTTAACTGATACAACTGAAAACTGCTCTGTGTTTGTTTTAATTAAATATACATACACGAAAGACTCTTTATCATTTTTGCATTGATGTCATTCCAAATATTGCTCAGAAACAAAAGGAACAAAAAAAAAAGATGAAAGCAAACAAATGGGAATATAAAATGGCACCTGCAAGAAATAATATTCCAAAACACATCAGCATTTTTATAAACTCATTACTCATATCTCATAGGCTTGAGCACTACTAAAATACAACTGTGAGAGTGACAGCAAGGGAACAGAATCGGACCAAATGTTTCTTTATCTGTTCCACATCTAAAATACCATAAACATGGCAAAAATGGGCTTGCTTTCAAATAAAGCCTCCCCAATTCAATTGAAAATATCCTTTGAAAATAGTTTGCTGACTGACATTTTTTATGTTTCACTTACCACCAAGTGCACATTGCTACCAAATATGCTGTGAGAAGCAAACACTACATAGGTTTTAATATTTGCTTCTTATTCCTATCCAGCTATATTTCAGTAGAATATAGGAAAGATAAGAAGAAAATAAACATCTTGAAAAATCCAACAAGTGATATCTTGGACCTAAAATGTTTATGGTATCTTTTTCATTGTTTTATTTATAGAGGATAATATAGTATATAGTCTGCATGGCCACGTTATTAGGTTATACCAGTATAATAGCCGGGTACCTAGTTACCCTCAGAACAGTGTGAGTGAGTTGGGCCTTAGATTCAACCTAGTTTTAAAAGTACACCATAGAGATTCTATCCAACATCAACTCTAATTCATTCCCCACTTTTAAAAAACTATGTGATTGTGTAACTTTGCTCTTAAAACTCCATCAAAATTCCACAGATGTGAATTGAGATCTTTTGACTGTGTCATGTACTGAATTCATTGTTATGTTCTTTGGACTTATACAAAAAATGTACTAGTTATAAAGCAGAAAGCATCAGCATGCATAAAATGTCCTAAGGTCTCATGCATAACGCTGTGCGTATAATTCACACTAAAACATGGGGTAAGGACAAAAGCGTAAATGTTCATATGCACAAAAAATTCCAGATGCATTAATCTGTGTGTTCACCAGCTTCCACGTTCTTCCACTCCATAAATCCCGGTCAGTAACGCACATGCAAGCGCCTGCTACCAGTCCCCAAACTCCTCCCAGAATTACGTCTCTTTGAATATGTAGCTCAATATAAATAGCCCTTAAGCTCATCATTTTATGAAAAGGCAATGGCAAAAGCACAGGGGGAAATAGAAGAATTTCAGCGAATGCCAACTGGAGGCAAGGAAAAACGTACTATTAATTGGTTTAAACAGTGGTATAAACAACAAAAAGAAGTTGATGAAGTGACATAGAGTGTCGGAGAAACTCGAAAGCTCAAGTTCACAAAGTCGCACAGTGCCCGAAATAAAAAAGAAGTTGTCATATATCAAAGTAGCAGTGAAAAGGTGAGTATCATATGAAAGCTTATTAGGGTACAGAGAAAACAAAATGGGCACACAGTGGGGAAAAAAGCACAAAATATCAACTTTAATCTCAAAATTTCCACTTTAATCACATAGCTTATTTTGTCATTAAAGAAGAAATCATAAACTTCATCTTAAAATCGTTTAATTTACTAGTTTCTCAAATACCATCGTAACTAAAGTAGCACGTTAAATGCTTTGTTTTGTATTTGATCTTCTATGTGGTCTATGTGTGTGAATCACTATGTGCTTCTTAAACAGGCTTTCTCTTCATCCGACAGGACACAGAATCCATTACATTCATGATATTACAGCTTCCTGAATAATTAAAATACTGAGATGTATACTTGATATCATTTTCATGATGATAGGAACTAAAGCATGTATTAGACATGGGAACACGGTGGTACAGTGATTATTCATACCTCACGCAAGATGCTTGCTGCGCTGTGCGCGACCATCGATGAAATAATTTATTGCAGCAGTACTGTCTCTTTCAAACGTACTAACCCACAATTCCTGTCATTCCATGCCATGCCAGCCCCAGCAAGAATACAGCGCGAGGTAGGAACAATCCATGAACGGAGCACCAGCGCCACGCTAGCGCAGTGACACTGTGTCTTCACATGTTCATTTCATTTTAAAAATGATATCATCATTATATGTAAATACGCGTTTTATAAAGTGGCTCAGGTTGTGCAATATTATAACTGTATCTCAAGTTTACAGTGAGGTAATTGTACTTATAAGTACAAAGCGTTCAACAAGGAGCATTTGATAGACTGATTGAGTGCGTTTATAGTTCTTGAGAGGAAACTGTTTCAGAACCGTGAGGAAAGGCTCTGAAGCGTTTGCCATATGAGAGCAGTTCAATAGACAGCATGGCTGAGGCAGCGTGTGCTAGATGCTGTATACCGACAATTCTCTTCCAATCAGCTGCTGTAGAGCGGTGATACCCTACTCAGATAAAGTGATATAAATACTCCGAGTGGTGCAGTGAGAGTAATATGGAAAAAGATGGCTACCCCTAACGTGAGCAGCTGAAAGAAGAAGAAGAAGGTGCAGTGAGAGTAACAACACTACAGCAGCTATGGTATTTGGACTAGTTTGGCCATTCCGTGGACCATTATATTGTTACAGGTTAATTACAATCAGATGCATTAAATTAATAAACAATATGCGGTTAATTTCAGTGTATTTATAAAGCTGCGTCAGGGATGTGGATCTAAAAAAGAAAGGTAAACCACACTGGAACAGTAGCACTGCTTTGACACTGGGTGCTCCAGTTTTCAGTTTGCAAAACTGAGTGGAGAACTTGTGTATGCCAGTGTTATAACTACCGTGAAAATGTGCGTGGCTTTATGCCAAGTTTAGGTTTTATACATCGCAATTTGAGCAAGGAAACGGGAGTATGCAACATTTTTGTGCGTACGCACCATTTATACATGAGGCACCTGGTGAGTAACACTTCTGCCATGAAAGAAAACATCTTTTGTTAAGATATGTTTTTGCATTTCAAAGCATTTAGTTCAATTCAATTTTAATATATTGTAGTGGCTGGCACCCTGCCCGGGGTTTGTTTCCTGCCTTGTGCCCTGTGTTGGTTGGGATTGGCTCCAGCAGACCCCCGTGACCCAGTAGTTAGGATATAGCGGGTTGGATAATGGATGGGTGAGTTCTGTTGGAGAGAAGCTTTCCTTAACACTCGCTTATTAAACAGGTCTGCCATTTTGGATCATTGAGACCTTGTTATTTTAATGCCCCACTTACAAAAGTGAATTCCATGCATACAGAAACCCTATAAAGAATAAAACATCATAGAAATATGTGGAATAATCATATAGAAAAAACAAAAACTGCTTATATCCTTGATCTCTACTTTTTATTTATATAAAGGTAAACATCCCTGCCATCTGTGACTTACCAGTGATGGCAGAGATTATGTCTGAATGAACATGTGCATCAAATGGATTGATCATCAAGTCAACATCAGAAACAATTTTCATTCAGCAAAGTTTATGCAACTGCCATACTCCAAGCATCTCTGTAATTCGGTTGAAAGTTCATCCACTTTATTCAGAAGAGGCTGAAAATTTCTCATTAAATATCTTTAAGGAAGGTGCTGCTGGTTTTTAGACTCTTAGGAATACCTCATCTTTTTACCTTCCTTATACGTTTCTGACTGAATTGAGTTAAATTGACTAATTGAATTAAAAAAAGTGATTAGATTCCATAAGAAGCTGAGATAGTAGATATGTTTATTCAGGTAGGTTTCACTAAAGCAAGAGTTCTCTATTAAACGTAATCTATGCAGGCTAATTTAGAGGTGTAGCATGGAGAGCCAAATGACAGTGATAAAAATAATCAATTTGAATGTGATGACATTTTTGTGACACCTTTAATATCAATGTTAGCTCGTACAAAAACTCAGACACAATTTAAGAGAAGAAAAAATGTAACAAATCACTGAGCGACACAAATCTACTGGTTGCTACAAGTGTCTCTTTCTCTCACCTTTGGCTATCCTCTCTCAGACAGTTGAACCTTTGTGTTTAACTTTCCCCTAAATCCAAACTCAAACTGAGATTACTTAAAAGGGGCTCCTAATCATGGGACCAGGATCATTTCTGTGTAAGCCCTTACAAGTACTTCCAGGATACCCAGTGGCCATTTAAAGCACTTGCTTTTGAGGAGCCCCCTACCCCTAGCATCACCTGGCATTCATGTATGTTCCCTTTACTGCTTAGTTGTAGTGGTGAGTACCAGACTGATCTGTAGTGGTCAACATTAACCTCATTAATTCCAATTAAGTTATCTTGGTTGCTCCAAGACTAAACTAGTAGTTTCCCTAGCCAGTTAACCTGAATGTTTCCAGCCTTAAATCTGTATATAGAGTATTTCTGATTTTTATTAGCTTTGTGATGAAAATGTAGATTAGTATTTCATTTGCTATGAAAAGATTTTAAACCTCCAGAAATGAAATCTACATTTAGTTTACATCCCCTCATTCATACATATGGTGAACATGGCTTCCATAAAGCCTGGCACTGGCCTTCTGCACTTGTACGGCATTATTGTGAGAACAAGTTACATGGAAAAAACACATGACGTGTTCCTACATAACACCTTCGTTTCTAATTGTGACAAAAATCTATGAATGGTTGAAGAACTGAAAAACTCCTGCGGCTGTTTGTAATCCATGATGTAAAAGAAATATATACCTGTGCCATATCTATGCATAATGCTGGTCTTAAAAATAGGCAGGAAAAGAGATATATAAGTAGGAAAGAGGGCTACAGGGATCACACAAAATAGGCCAATAATATAAAAACATATCGAGAAATCTGAAAGGAATATTTATCATGTGACCTTCACATTGCACTAATGTGTGAACATAACAAGCATCAACTACGTAAATGGAAACCTCCTGCACCCCCTCCTTCTCCTAAAAAGGCACAGACAATTCTATCTAAAATCCATTGTTAACATCTTTTCATTTTTTTTCTCATTGTCTTTTAATGACTTAATAACCTTTGATTTACATTTCCCAGTTAATTTTTAATGCAGGGCAAACCACTACTGTGCTAAATTATCCATTCTTCAGCCTGTGCAGAATGAAACATACAGTAAGTAAGTATGAATTAAGTTTCTAAAGGCTGGATGTGGTCTTTTTCAAGCCTGCATGAGTAGAGAGATCCATCAGTAAGAGGCAGCTGGGATTTTATGCTTGAAAAGTTTCCTGTAATTGACTGAGCATCTCTGATAGACTTTTGGCTTTAATAACATAAATATGTTCATGCTGTGAATAAAAATAGGGGAAACTTGAGTTTTCTGAGTGTTATTCTGTTTGTCTGCTAAAAAGCCTCTCATCTTTTCTGCTCTCTGCTGCATGTTCCCCCACAAGCTCTTTCATTACTTGATTAAGCCCTTCTGTGATTTAAAGCACCACATATACTGGAATTGCTTATTTTAGGCTTACACTAAGGCTGTTCCATCCATTCATCATTGCTTTTACTGAACTCAATTACTACAATTCAGGATCAAGTGCAGTCAGAGCTTACCATAGGTGGGGCACCAATACTGAAGATATATATATAATATGTGTGTGTGTGTATGCCTGTGTATGTGTGGAATCTACAAGGTTGTTACATTAATGTATATTTGTGAAGTGAACTGTTTAATCCAGTTTTAAGGTCATAGATCAGGTGCAATGCAAGAATCCATGGTAAATGGCACACTCACACCTTTTACACCTCCCCAGTATAAATATGTTATTCACCCTGTCCTGAATATTTTTTGTATGCCAGGAGAAACAGGAATTCATAAAAAGAAAAATATCTATGCAGGCACGTACATTTCACACAAACAATGGCATGCCCAGATTCACACCCAGCTTTAAGAGAGCAGTATTATCCATAGATCCATTCTTTTACACTGGCAACTCTAAGCTGGCCATGTACAGTATGTGTGTTTGGGCTACACACACAGGCATTCCACCAGATTTAACTCTTATTCTGTTCCTCAACTTCTTGTTACCCTGTTCTCAAAATGTAAGTTCAGGAAATGGAGGAATATAAGGACTCTATGATCAACTACATAACTAATAACTAATTCACTTAAATTATCCTCTTTTGAATCTGTAAAAAAGTAAGATTACTGGATGAAGTAAATTAAATATTTTAGCACAGAATACAGAATATGTTTAATCAATATGTTTTTTGTAATTTGTTGCCTAATACAGGTATTAGGTAGGTTGTTTTAACATACAGCATTTAAGAATGAGGATATATTGGTAGTTTCATTTCTTATTATAGATAGATATTCTTTAGCAGACTGCATTGTATAGTAAATGCATCTTTAAAATAAGGGCTGTCTGAGTGCAGTCTGACAGCTATTATTAAATCCATTTTTTATTTCATATAGACGGCTAACTGTTCTCTTTGAGTGCATAATTCTTTGGGAAATTTCTAGTCATTTTACAATATGCCTAAGAATATATGTTTCAACGTTGAATGCCTTTCTCACATTAAAATGAGTAAACATTTTTTGTGCAAGAAGGTATCTAGCTAGGCTGGAGATTTACTGTAATCATTTAAAATCAGAATTATCTGAGTGTGTCAAGAAAGAGATCAGTTGATTTTTAATACATTCATGCTATACATCTTTCTGTTTATACTGGGTGACACATTATTTAATTCTTCTTGATATAAAATTACACTGTGAATGTAATTTACTTCCTCCATAACGTTTGTAATCATTGTGTTATTTTCTTAGTATTCAATTTTCTTTAAGAGTTTTTTCATGGAAAATTGTATATTTATTGCAAGCTTTATTGCCTCATTTTTTTCTCTTTAAGAAACATAATTATATAATTTGAAATAAACATAAAATTCTACTAGTGCTGAAGAATTATGTTGGTGCTGTGGTTAGCACTGTTTTATTATTTTATTGAGTCCATAGTCATTGGTTCACATCTTGCACCTGGTTGTTGTCTATCGTCACTCATGTGCATCAGAGGACTACTCTGTTGGCATGCAGTACTTGTTCTTTCACCACCCAACCCCACTACAGTATATAAGGTTAACATACACAACATTTTTCATTGTATGCCAGTGTTTCTCTAAATTCTGTTTCTCCTTATATGTTGGTTTTACATATGGCACATTTTGTGAGGCTGGTCTCTGTCTTGGTATTACAGTAATGATGTTGGTAAAGTATTCAGCCTCCCACAGTCCTGAATTGGATTGAATGGGTTTGACATTAATATGGAAGTTAGGTGGATTGGCAATGCTAAAGTGGCCAATGTGTCTGTTTTTGTTCACCCTGCAAGGGGCTGGTGCCTTGTCCAGGTATTGTTGCTGTCTTACACTGATACTTGCTGAAATAGTCTCCAGCCATACTTTAGCCTGCTCTGGATAAGCAGGTTTGGAAAATATATGAATGAATGAGAATGATATGTTATTGCTACAGATAACAATACAGCTAATAAAACATCAAAATTGCTATATGTATTAGTCACACATGCCTGCCACCTGTGTGTTGGCACATCTGACTGTTCCTTCATTTTACAAGTGGTAAGACTAAATTGTGGCTCTTTGTTCTGGACTTTGCACTACAACACAGTAAAGATAAAAGAACAGTTGGGAAATGGATGAGCTGAAATCTGTAAATACACTACCAAATTGGTAACAGCTTTTTGAATGAAAGACATATTTACAGAATGGATCATAAGACCTCCAGGAATACTATACATTACATTATAAAATATGTATCGAACCTTTATTACAAATTTGGCAAATGCCATAACAGCTTATCGATACTAGCATTATTTATGACACTCTCAGAAACAAAGGTCACTGTCAAACATTGAGATGTCTGACAAAAAGATTCATAAAATTGTTTTTAAACTTTCATATTAAGGTAAGGTATCCTTTTTATGACATCAGGTAAGCTGCCATGGGAATTCACGAAGTATTCAATTGTGATGGCTCTACTCCCACATCTTTTCTTTCACATGAATTTCTGTTTGGCATTTTGGGAGAAACATGAAGTAACTGTTTAGTCCACACAAAATGCAAGTAAAGATAAACTCTAATTTTCTTTGTGGAGATAAAAATCTGACTGCATATTTTAAATATGCATAATATTGCTACAAATATATTTGGCCACAAAAAAGTGTAATTTCTGGCAGATATGTTTGTGATTTTTTTTTTCATTTTATTAAATGAAGTGAAAATACAACTCAGCTAATTTCAGCAGCACTGTTATTACTGAATGGTCCCAATGGGACCTACTGTTAAATTTTCCTCTGGGAATTTAGTGTTTCCTATCTTATAACATCAAACACAGCAGCAGATATAGTTTGAATTAAGTATGTATATCATGAAATGTACAGTTTTACCAAGTAGCCTCATTTGTCATAACAAAACTATATCCACTATATTTATTTTAAAAGACTATTGTGACAAATTTTTAATTTCTGTGCCAAAATAAGACACAATACAGTATGTTGTAATGCTACAGTAATGTGTCTTACAGCTGGTGATACTGCAGATTATTAGGGTTAGTTCTTTCATCAGTTCATAAGTTTAAGCAGGATCTTCTTTTCACCTACTAGATCATTAAGGCATTCTCCTTGTTCCTTGTGCTTCTTTCTTTTTCTTTTTTTATATTAAGCCCTCTTCTTGATTGCTATTTTTTCTTCTTGATAGCTTGTACAACTATGTTACTTTGTTTTACATCTGTTTGATTTGCTAGTTTCAATACCACTTCTTTTCATATATTGTTAGATGGCTTCATCTGCTCTTGCATTATGAAATTCTCATTAACCATGATATGTTGCTCTAAAGTGTATGTGCTTGAGTGGCTAAGTTTGTCCATGATTGTAGTGTGTGATGGTGTGAGATATATTTCTGGGTTATTCAAACCCCTTTGAAAGTTATTCATCTTTCACCCTAAAGAACCAGGCACTCACCACTGTGATTGTTACACCACAATTGTATATCTATATTAACTTTTGGGCCAAATCCATCACGAGAAAGTGGTACTTTACCTGAACACATACTTGATTTTTTTTTTTATTCATGCAGCTGCAGAGTCCGATTTACTTTTATAATAATTGTTCAATATATTATTAATTTGATTTGATTTGTTGTTGATGGTTCCTTAATGTACATAATATAAAAATATAATCATCGTCTTGTGGTTTACTCTTCAAATATCCATCCCCATATCTGAATGCACAAGAAAGTCTAGGGGAGACCACTCCCGGTTTTTGAAAATAAAACTGCACTGATCGAGAAACTGACAAGTTCATCATACAAGATCAGCAAATTGTTACTGACCAATCACTTTTGCTTTAAAAACATCGTTTAACAATGAAGCAATACAAAGGTAGGTAGGCGAAGAGAGTCTGCCAGGTGATGAAAAACTAAACATACTAATGGGTTTTTGTATTTATTCTGTTTTTATTAATTTATAAGTTCATATTCACAACTCAAAATACCTGATATTGTGAAAGTAATCCATTAGCAGAATCCATCCATCCATTATCCAACCCGCTACATCCTAACTACAGGGTCACAGAGGTCTGCTGGAGCCAATCCCAGCCAACACAGGGCGCAAGGCAGGAAACAAACCCTGGGCAGGGCGCCAGCCAACCGCAGGGCACGCACACACACACCAAGCACACACTAGGGATAATTTAGAATCGCCAATCCACCTAACCTGCATGTCTTTGGACTGTGGGAGGAAACCGGAGTAACTGGAGAAAAGCCATGCAGAGAACATGCAAACTCCACATAGGGAGGACCCGGGTCTCCAAACTGCGAGGCAGCAGCGCTAACACTGTGCCACTGTGCCGCCCTTAGCAGAATTATATTTTAAAATATTTGTCTCCCTTTTTTCAATGTTTTTCTCTCTCTCTCAAAATAGATAGTTGTAATATCATTTTCGTTTTGTTCTTAACATCAGCCTTATCATTCATATTGCATACCAGGGATTTTTCCTGCCTTACATCCAAACCTGCTATGGTAGGCTCCAGGTTTCCTGTGATCCTACTCTGGATAAAAAGGTTTAAATAATGTATATATTGTTCTTAATCTCAGATGCTGTCTCTGTCGTTTTATGCCTGTCCATATTCCTATTACCTGCTCTTGCTCTACTCATTAAGGGTTTAATGTCCTTTATGTTGGGCTATTCAAGTCTCACCACCCCTAACCTTGACACATCATGCTTGTTTTTTTTTTTGTTTTCCTCAATACAGCTAGATGGGGTCTGCACACTGGTTCAAGTCTAAGAGCCCTGTTCTTCCTAAGCCCCCATGATTTTAATGAGAAAATATTTTAAAAAATATAAAATTGTATAAAACTTTATTTTCAGTATCTAGTTTTGATTATGCTTGTTTTTATCAGACAATAACAAAACCAAATAGTAAACCATATAGTGTAGTAAGCTTCCACTAACATTAAACTCATATCCAAATCTGTTAAGTGTACAGTTCTGTCTGATTGTGACACAAAACTAAACACCGTAGGAGCTCCATGACATAATTATTAAAACTAAAACTGAAACTAATTGATATAAAAATAAAATAGAAATGTCTTTAAACTAAAACTAAAAATACACAATGAAAGAAAACTAAAACTAAACTGAATATCCAAGTAAGGTCAGAAAAAATATAGAAATAAAAACTAATATAAAAATGGCAAAACTATAATAACCTTGGTTCCCAAAGCTGTGATGCAGCACTAAGCAGTGTTTCCCACTACTTAAATGTCCATGATGGATATTTTAGAACTCTCATATCTGTTTATACTTCTTTCTTCGCTCCTTTCTTCCACAAATGCAAAAACCTTTCAAAATGCTTTGTGAAAGACTGCTGTAAAGGTCAACGTTAAAAGCCTGTCTTACATTTTCATCTAACTGCCTGGAGCAGATAGTGAAGTTGCAAGGTTCATGCAGTGGATAGAGATGTGTATCACTCTTGATATAGATCTTCATCCACCAGGTTCACTTTTTTATTCAGAGTGGATTTTATATTGAAACTCAATAGACTAAATGACATTTTCCCAACATGAAGCATAATACCTGAGAGCTAGAGACAAGTGGTGAACTTCTTTTCATAACTTAGTTTTGCTTTTCATTTCTGCTGCTTGAATTTTGATTAATAACTGTCAGTTATGCCATCAAGCTGGCTTGTTATGCCCTGGCATGTGAAAGCTTATGTGTGATGTGTCTATCACTCAAGAGGCACAGCTGGCATTTTTGTAATTATGTAATAATGCCAAAATGTACTATTTCCTAACTATTTGTGGATATCATCTGGAAAGCATTATTTAATTGAAGGCTGAAGATAAAAATCTGCCTTACAAAATGCCCTTTCTTCAATGGGGATCGTGAGTGAGCAAGCCTATTTAAAATGAGTCTAAGATGAGCATGCCAGTCTGCTGTACAATGTAAGGCTAAATCTTTCTGAGCTATTTCATATAACATTTTTAATGTATAATGGAGCTGATCAGTTTTCTTTATTGTCAACTAAATGCTGCATGACTGCTGCCTTTTAATAGAGATTATTGGGCATCTCTTGATGCCATCTCTGACCCATCAGTATCTGCATTATGTGGCAATGTCACACCTCACAATGCTGCATATTAGATCTCATCATTTTTCCATTGCTTGTGGTGGCTAAGTGTCACCCTGACCCCTTTAAAATTCAGAAAATTACCACCAATGTACTGGTTTGGTCTTATTTACCCTAATGTACTGTATAGCAGTATGTTATGATGCAGAAAGTACAAATCCTACAAAATGCTTCACTGCCCCACCTGATTTCCTAAGCCCTGAATGACCACAAGACCAGACATAGCCATGTCAGAAAATGTTATGGGTGAATTTCTTGCATTAAGGGGAACAGTAAGGCAAATTACAAAAAAAAATCACCTTAAAAAACATGTAACTTCACAATACTGCACAGTATAAACCTTAACATTTTTATCCTATTTTTTCTATTTTAACACTGTAGATCCAGTATTCTATGTTCAAATCCTGGTTTCAGTTTTGATTATCATTATTATTTTTATTATTATTTTTGGTTATCACAAGGTACTCCGGTGACAATTCCATATTTGCCGTATGGCTGTATATGTGTGCAAGTGGTCACTGTGATGGACTGGTTCTCTATCCAAGGCTGCTTCCTGTCTTGTACCTAGAGTTGTCAGAATAGGCTTCATCCCTACTCAGTAGGATAATTGGTTTTGGGAATGTTACAATGCATGTTTGATTTCTGTCTGGATAAACTTAGTGTAGTGTTTATACAATCGCTGTGTGTTAATATGGTTTTTCTCCTGGTATTCCAGCTCGACCTCACAACCCAAACATAAGTACTGATTATTAAATGTAAAATAAGTATGGATAAAGGAGTATTTAATATAGAAAGAAGTCACTATACAACTCTTAAAATTCTGTTCTATAATGTCCACTTCTTCGGGGATCTGTGAGAGTATAATAAAAATAAAACACTTTTTAAATTATAATAAAATATAAACTTTTTACTTTAACAGTTCTTGAATATTCAGTTGCATTGCACATCAATGATACATAGTTCAGTTTGGTGTCTTGGTAGCCGCAACCTATCTAGTATAATGCAAGAAACAACCGTAAACAATCCACTATATCATAGCGCATACTCATGTGCTTGTGCACACTAACTCACATGACACCGACTTAGATCTATCCATCAAGTTACAGATCTAAAAACTGAATCTATCCTCTAGTTAGCTACAATTTTTGTGGGAGTTGTTGAACCTTCTTTGTTTGATATCTAGTCTTTCCTTATGGTAGTCTCCAAAGATTTCTGATGACACAGTGGTGGTGGGTCTCATGCACAAAAGAAATGAGACAGTTTACAGAATGGAGATATGATGACTGATTGACTGGTGCAAATGCAACAATCTGTCTCTTAACATTGACAAGACGAAAAAGGCGATTGTTGAGTTCAGAAGGACCCATATCGTCCACACCCCACTGTATATTGAGGATATTGTGGCAGAATTGGTCAAAGGCACTAAATTCCTTGGTTTGCATCTGTCAGCTAAGGTTACTTTATCAATTATCACCACCTCCACAGCCAAAGAGATGAAGCATTGTTTCCACTTTCCCCTGTTCTCAAACCCAATTTACAGGGGCACCATCAAGAGCATTTTGACCAGCTGCATCACCAACTGGCTTGGGATATGCAGTGTTTCTAACCAGAAGGTCCTATGACAGATATTACACAGAAAAGATCAATGGGACTGCTGTGCCTTTTGTTAAAGACATCTTTATTTAGCATTGCATCCGCAAAACCTACAGCAGTGTGAAGGATTATTCCCACCCCTATCCCACGGTTTCTTTGTTCCTATTTCATCTTGCAGAAAGTACCAAACCATCCAAACTAATTCTGCTAGGTTCTGCAGCAACTTCTACCCATTGCTTGATCAGACTCTGAATTCTGTGCTCCCAAAGTTCTATTATTTATATGCAGTACATTTTGTTACTACTATTGTTTTTATTATTAGTTGATGTTGTTATTTATTAATTCTTTATTTCATACTATCTAATTCAATTTATTACCTATCATTTATTTATTTATTTACAGATGGGGACAAATTTGTTGGTACCTCTCTATGAATAAAGAAGAACATTAATTGTTTCAGAAGTAACTTGAAACTATCAAAAGTAATTGGCACCCATCATTGTTTATTTCATAGTTACCAAAATATCAGACTTTGCTTTAGAGTTTCATTAAACACAATTTTTCAAATACTAATGCAAATAAAAATGGCATGGACTAAATTGATGGGACCCTTAACCTAATATTTTGTTCCACAACCTTTAGAGGTAATCTCTGCAAACAAGGGAATCATTTAGCTCTCAATGAGACTTCTGCACCTGTAAACAGATACAAGTAGTTTGGTCCACTCTCACTAGGCAAACTGCGCCAGGTGTGTCAGGTTTGAAGGGTGCCTTCTCCAGACTGAATGCTTCAGTTTTTTTCATAGATGTTCGAAAACATTTAAATCAGGGATCATAGGCAGCCATTTCTGTGTACGCCAATGTTTTGTTCTTAGCCATTCTTGACCACTTCAATCTGTGGATTTTGGGTCATTATCCTGTTGGAGGATCCATACCCTGTGACTGAAATAGAGCTTTCTGACACTGGGCAGTACATTTTGCTCCAGAATATCTTGATAGTCTTGAGATTCCATTGTTCCTTTCACAGAATAAAAGCACCCTGTGTCAGATCCAACAAAACTGCTCTAAAACATAACTTAGTTTTCTCCATGTTTCACAGTAGGTATAGTGTTCTTTTCTTAGAAAACTTCATTTTTTCATCTGTGAACATAGAGCTAATGTGACTTGCCTAAAACTCAAGTTTTGTCTCATCTGTCCAAAGAATATTCTGGTAGAAGCATTGTGGCTTATCAATATGCTGTTTAGCAAATTTCACTCTGTTTTTTTATGTTTTTCTTTCAACAGTGGAGTCCTCCTGGGTGCTCTTCCAATGAGTCCACTATCACTCAAAAAGTAACAGATGGTGTGATCTGACATTAACTGACCTTGACTTTGCAGTTTAGCTTGTATCTTTTTGGTAGTTGTCCATGGCTTTTTGTCTACCATTCTCACTATCCTTCTTCCCATTCTGGGGTCGTTTCCACATCCAGGGAGGTTGGTTACAGTCCTGTGGACTTTAAACTTCTAAATAATATTGCAACTATTGTCAGAGGAACATACATCAAACTGCTTGGAGTTGGTCTTACTGCCTGTACCTTTAATATGCTTCTCTATAATTTTATTTCTGATCTTTTCAGACAACTTTTCCTCAGCCAATCTTTTGCTTTCTATGGTCCACGGTCATGTTCAGAATGGGATACAGAATGATACCAAACTTCAGAGTGATTACTTTTCTCCCTTAAATAGGCTGAATGACTGATTGCACAATTGGATATATGTGTGATAATAATTAAAGAAAACAGCTAGTTTGAAAAATCACTGTAATAAAATTATTTGTCTTTTCTAGGAGAACCAACAAATGTGCCCTGGCCATTTTAGAACACCTTTGTTGAATAAGGAATAATTTATCTCTTTTCATAATTACTTTGCTTTTCTCGATAACATATCAATAACATGCAGGTAAACATGCAGCAATTGCTTTTCATTTAATCACTTTTCGGGATGTATACAGTATTTTTTCAATAAGCTGTAAGGCTGCCAACAAATGTGCCCATGTCTATTTATAGTATAGTATAGTATAGTATAGTATAGTATAGTATAGTATAGTATAGTATAGTATAGTATAGTATAGTATACCTGTAGTATTTTATTTCACTTTGGTCCCGGGAAACATTATTTCGTACCACTTGCTGCAATAGTGTGAATGGTACATATGACAACACTTGACTTAACTTGGCTTTTATCTTTAGGTTCTCTCCCTAAGCCACAGTCCTTCTGTTACATTCTCCATTCCATCCTATATTGCCTTTACTTTGTGATCTACAATGAGCATTTCTACCCAGGCTCAGAGATCAGAAAAAAATCCAGACACATGTCAAAAGTGAAACACACTTAGAATATAGCACCTTGGTAACTATTTTGTTTATCTTCAATCCACTACCCTGTGTCCAATTCTGAAGGAGACCTGAAATGTAGTGAGTGATGTAGTCTTTGTTGACCAGATTATTTTTAATATTTCAATGTAGATGTTATGTTATGTTCATTGTAGATAATCCCTTTTTTTTCTTGCAACTTGTTTGAATAGTACTTTTCATTTGTGGTTTGCTGCTGTGACTCACATTTTTAGCAATAACGATTATTCATTTTTCCAAAGTTAACATCTGGTTCTATCTTCAAAACATTTGAGTTTAAAGTTACACACTATCAACATAATCATGTATTCCTCATTATCACATCTCATATTTAAAGAAGTACATTTTGCTTCTTCCAGTAGCTTTTATACCCACTTAGAAAAGCACAATCCTCTTTAAACCCCTGTGTGCGTCCAGGTGTCCGTGTGTGTGTGTCTTCTGGTGAAGTGCGCATGCGCGGGGACTCACGTATTCTGTCTCTCCCTGTGCATTTCCTGTGCAGTGAGAGAGAGAGAGACACACACAGGCGTGCGAGAGAGACACACACACACACACACAGGCATGCAAGAGAGAGACACACACAGGCGCGTGAGAGGGACACACACAGGTGTGCAAGAGAGACACACAAACACACACAAACACACACAGGCGCGTGACACTCACACACACAACTCATTACAAAAAGTTTTTTTTTAGTGAGCGGTTCGTAGCGCTATAGCTCGAACTCTTGCAGTGTTATTTTTCTCTGTTGTTCAAGGTTTTTTCAGTGTTATTCAATGTTTTTACACTTAGTTTACTATTACGCTGTGCATTCTATGGTATAATTAACTATATTTTGCTTAAAAACTTAAAAAAAAATATATTTACATACAGTTCATACGGTCTGGAATGGATTCATTGTATTTACATACAATCCTATGAGGGAAATTACTTCGGTTCCACTGTAATAAAGTCAGAGAAATTTACAGGCATACAAGGTCCCTTGCCATTTAATATAGACTGTTCCTACAAGGTCCCTAGTAAGTTGCCATTTAATATACAGATTCTGCTTTAAAATTTTCCTAACAGCTACACCTACTAATGTTTATGCACAATAAAAGGTGTCATTTTGCTGTTAACACCATACAACACCCTAGCGCAAATACAGCTACAATAGCTAAATTTCATTAATTTCTGTTTAGGATGGTAGTGGACTTCTTTGGGGATCCCCCGCGAATACCCCTAGTAATTCCCGTGCGATGGCTTTAGAGGTAGCTGAGCGCAACGGAACAGCTTCGGGTATCGTGTAGCGTAATCCACGAGGACTAAAATGTAGCACAGTAAATAAGTTCCTAAGATCTGTGAATCACAATATACAGTCAACAGTAAACTTAAGAAGGGGCCTAATTCAGATAGCAAGCTTCATCTCAGTCATGACTTTTCTCTACAAATAACACCATACAGAGTGGCAAATACAGGCTGTTTAATGGTATGAATCACACAGTCATAAGTAAACTTTATTTTCATCTCAGTCATTTTGCTTGCTATAGTCAAAGCTTAGGCTCCACAATGCACACATAGTGCAATTAAGACAAGAGAGTATGCACAAACAAACAAAACATGCAGCATACTAATTAAATAAGCATGCAATATACCAAAACAATTAACTACCACAGTTACACAAATGATCATCTTAGTTTATCTAAGGTGCTGAGTTTGTGTGGTAGATCATGGTGGTGTGGGGGCTGCAATGTGTTAAGAAGCCTGTCAGCCATGGGGGAAACACCTATCACAGCAGGATGACGAGGAAGGGACTGGCCTCTATGCCAGGAAATCCAAGATACAATAATAGAGTGAGGTGTTAAGTCCTAACCCACTCATTTTCACAATCAGCTTCTGGGTACCACTTGTGTTAGATGCTGAACTTAATTTCTGTCTGCCTCAGGTCTCTTGGAGTGCTTTGGAATTGGGTGACTTCTTTTCTGGTCATAGCCTTGATATTTACACTATATTCCCTTACAACTTTCAGTGGACTATGTAGTCCAAAGGCTGTAGAAACATTTTTCTGAAATGTTACTTTAATGCAATTAATTACCACTGTCACACACATGTAAGTGGGAGGCAGCTGAAGGGCTTATTTAATTGCAACAACTTGTCTGACCAGGGGGTGGAGGGGTGCACTGACTCTCTTTCTCAGTTCACTACAGAGCATTCCAGGGAAATCCCGCCAGGTGCTGAAGCTCAGTGGAACATGCTTCTGGTCCCGCCTGCGAGGACGACATCACTTCCAGTCAACTCTCCATAAAAGCCACTCCCTTTTTTTTGGTCATCAGTTCTGACTTGGACTCAGTAGTGTAAAACACCCTGTGCTATTTTTGTATAACCTAACCTTTTGCAGCCTAGACTACCATATACGGGTGGCTGTTTCAAACCTTCTTACAATGTCTGCCGTCTCTTATTGTGACACCATCATCCTGTTATTCAGTGATTTACCTCAGTAGACATTACTCAATGCAGAGCCTTTCCATGCACAATCCTGGTATTGGTTAAGAATATCTGTTATTGCTTTTATAAGCTGTGTAAACTTGGATACTTATTTTTGGCTATAACTTTTCTATTGAATAATCATTTGAAAGCCATCAATATGTTTTTTTTAAATTGTTCTTTATTTTGCCTTATACAATTTCTTGTATTAGGAATTTGTTGGTTTTCGAATACCCCTTGGGGTCAGAGTGCAGGGTTAGCCATTGTACAGCACCCCTGGAGCAATTGCAGGTTAACACTAGAATTACCAGAGCCTATGAAAAAACTTGTAGATCCGTCTCACCTTAAATCGATACTCCCAGCGTCTTTTGTCCTATTAATGTGCAGATTAAGAGCAGCAAGCAGCTATTCCATCCCCCACAGAACATGCACGAACTTCTCACAGCTCATTCCTTGATTGATTATCTTGGAGTGAAGTGGAGTTTTAGAGTGGAAACAATAGATCGTTTCTACAGTAATCTGTGTTAACACATTGTTAACATAGAAACTTTTTCATATTCTAGTAATAAATGTTACACAATGTAGGCATAAACTATAGAATATGTGAGGGCTGATTTCCAAAGATCAAAAAAAAACTTTCACAAAAGGATCTAGATCAACACAGCAGCTCCCATGGTGAAGTGCTAAGGTTTACTGTCGTAGTATGTCTACCGTGCCTCAGAAGCTTGAGTTCGATTCCTCGTTGGGGAAAAACTGTTATTATTTTTTTCTTTTTAACCTCAAACGGACATAAAATTTATAAATTGGTATGCACTGTCAGTTACTGAGATCGTTATATTTTCATGTGGGATGCTCCTTTTAAAATATTTTTAACAACTGAGACTGCAATTAACATGAACAAGTGTCCTTATAACTGTTATTTTTAAGATCCATAACACTCAGACAGACAGCACTGCGTAATAGAGAGACAGACAAGCAGGTAGAGAAGTCACTAAATAAACAGGGAAAGTACTGTATAATAGATATAT
This sequence comes from Polypterus senegalus, assembly GCF_016835505.1. Taxonomy (NCBI): domain Eukaryota; kingdom Metazoa; phylum Chordata; class Cladistia; order Polypteriformes; family Polypteridae; genus Polypterus; species Polypterus senegalus. The sequence goes on from NC_053166.1 coordinate 112,718,921, forward strand.
CAAAAAAAAGCTAAGGGAATAGTTATATAGATAGATAGGAAGGAAAGGCATTATATGATAGGCAGACAGGAAGCTGCTATATAATAATAAAATTACTGTTATTACTATATAGATAGACGGAGTTCATAGTATAATAGACAGACAGAGAAAGCACTACTAAATGAAAAATAGGCGGGCGGGCAGGGGGTTAGAGCGTGATCGTCATTGAGAAAATAAAACTCAAAAAAGGAGGATGCAACATCGACAAGCTTCTGTTCCAAGACAGCCGCATCCCCAGGAAAGTAAACTGTGTCAGTGTCAAGTGCCCTTTCAATGTAATAGAAACCACAGCATATAGAAAAGTGTGCGCAACAAGTACACACGTCGTAATGTAGGAAAGATGGTTCTTGTACGCTCTAAACCCGCCCCCCGCCTACCTGCCTGTTTGCGTGCCTCTTCTGATCTGACAGCGCGAGCGTTCCTTAGAGTCAGATCGGAGGAGAGGGGCACGTGAGCTTATTCAGTGCGACAGGAACAACGCACATGTTGATCTTTTTCTTTCAGTACATGTGCCTTCCCTGTTTATTTAGTGACTTCTCTGCCTGTTTGTCTGTCTATCTATTACGCAGTGCTCTGTCTGTCTGTGTGTTAAGGATCTTAAAAATAAGTTATAAGGACACTTGTTCATGTTAATTGCAGTCTCAGTTGTTAAAAAATATTTTAAAAGGAGCATCCCACAAGAAAATCTAATGATCTCATTAACTGACAGTGCATACCAATTTATAAATTGTATGTCTGTTTGAGGTTAAAGAAAAAAAACAAAACAATTTTTCCCCAACGAGGAATCGAACGCGGGTCTTTGAGGCACAACTAGCCTACTGCCTTCTAAGTCAGCAAATCTTACCGCTAAGTCACAAAAGCTGTTGTATTGTTCTTGAACCTTTTGTGAAAGTGTTTATTTGAAGTTTGGACTTCATGCTTCACACATTCTATAGTTTATGCCTACATTATGTAACATTTATTACTAAAATATGAAAAAGTTTATGTTTCAACAATGTGTTTATACAGATTACTGTAGAAACGGAACACACGTGAAATGCGTGTGTTACAAAAACGATCTATTATTTCCAGTCTAAAACTCCACTTCACTGCCAGATAATCAATCAAGGCATGAGCTGGGAGAAGTTCGTGCATGTTCTGACGGTGGGGGTTGGAATAGCCGGCTGCTTGCTGGTCTTAATCAGCACATTAACAGGACAAAAGATGCTGGCGGAGAGGACGGATCTATTAGTTTTCGTAGGCTCTGGTAATTCTAGGGTAGAGAGCCTTGCTCAAGGGCCCAGCAGAGTAGGATCTCTTTGGCAGTGACAGGGATTTGATCCAGCAACCTTCAGGATACCAGTGCAGATCCTTAGCCTCAGAGCCACCACTCCACTTTGTATGCAGTTTCTGTTCAAATTGTAAAAAAGTGAAAGCAGAATTTTTTGGCCTAATGGAATTGCTTTGCTAGTCACTGTTAATACAAAAACAACGGCATTTTTGAATCAAAGATAGAAGAAATCACCAACTGAATTTCCACCTTGTTGTATACTTTCTGATAGAGCATTTTAGCTTTTATCATTGTTTAAAATTGGAGGGTTTAGTTAGAACTTGAATTTTGATAGAATGAGAAAAAAAACCATATATAGTAGTGTAGGTTTAAAGTTACCAGAGTATATTTTATAAATACGTTTCTGCAAGAATGTGGTTTTCTGTTACATCGCCCATTTTAATCCCTAGGTGGAATACATACAGTACAGTAATCCCTCCATACAACCGAGTCCAAAACAAGACTGAGGAAACAAAGGAAAAGGGGCAGGTTTTAAAGGGGAGACAGGAAGTGAGGTCGTATGGATCTGGCACGTGGTCTTCCACCATTGGCTCGTAGCGGAGGTGACATCTAGTAAGTAAATAAGTTCCTAAGATCTGTGAATCACAATATACATGTGATATTCAATACAGCTTTAAAATTTTCCTAACAGCTACACCTTAAGAAGGGGCCTAAGTTGCCTCGAAAGCTTGCATATTGTAATCTTTTTAGTTAGTCAATAAAAGGTGTCATTTTGCTTGACTTTTCTCTACATTCATAATGGCTAACACCATACAACACCCTAGTACTATATAATTACAATATATTTCTTAGTGGCAAATACAGCTACAATAGCTAAATTTCATTAATTTCTGTTTAGGATGGTAGTGGAGCACAGTCACAGTCAAAGTAAACTTTATTTTCATCTCAGTCATGTACAAATATACAGAGAGGCGAAATGGCGAAGCTTAGGCTCCACAATGCACACATAGTGCAATTAAGACAAGAGAGTATGCACAAACAAACAAAACATGCAGCATACTAATTAAATAAGCATGCAATATACCAAAACAATTAACTACCACAGTTACACAAATGATCATCTTAGTTTATCTAAGGTGCTGAGTTTGTGTGGTAGATCATGGTGGTGTGGGGGCTGCAATGTGTTAAGAAGCCTGTCAGCCATGGGGGAAACACCTATCACAGCAGGATGACGAGGAAGGGACTGGCCTCTATGCCAGGAAATCCAAGATACAATAATAGAGTGAGGTGTTAAGTCCTAACCCACTCATTTTCACAATCAGCTTCTGGGTACCACTTGTGTTAGATGCTGAACTTAATTTCTGTCTGCCTCAGGTCTCTTGGAGTGCTTTGGAATTGGGTGACTTCTTTTCTGGTCATAGCCTTGATATTTACACTATATTCCCTTACAACTTTCAGTGGACTATGTAGTCCAAAGGCTGTAGAAACATTTTTCTGAAATGTTACTTTAATGCAATTAATTACCACTGTCACACACATGTAAGTGGGAGGCAGCTGAAGGGCTTATTTAATTGCAACAACTTGTCTGACCAGGGGGTGGAGGGGTGCACTGACTCTCTTTCTCAGTTCACTACAGAGCATTCCAGGGAAATCCCGCCAGGTGCTGAAGCTCAGTGGAACATGCTTCTGGTCCCTGCGAGGGCGACATCACTTCCAGTCAACTCTCCATAAAAGCCACTCCCTTTTTTTTGGTCATCAGTTCTGACTTGGACTCAGTAGTGTAAAACACCCTGTGCTATTTTTGTATAACCTAACCTTTTGCAGCCTAGACTACCATATAACGGGTGGCTGTTTCAAACCTTCTTACAATGTCTGCCGTCTCTTATTGTGACACCATCATCCTGTTATTCAGTGATTTACCTCAGTAGACATTACTCAATGCAGAGCCTTTCCATGCACAATCCTGGTATTGGTTAAAAATATCTGTTATTGCTTTTATAAGCTGTGTAAACTTGGATACTTATTTTTGGCTATAACTTTTCTATTGAATAATCATTTGAAAGCCATCAATATGTTTTTTTTAAATTGTTCTTTATTTTGCCTTATACAATTTCTTGTATTAGGAATTTGTTGGTTTTCGAATACCCCTTGGGGTCAGAGTGCAGGGTTAGCCATTGTACAGCACCCCTGGAGCAATTGCAGGTTAACACTAGAATTACCAGAGCCTATGAAAAAACTTGTAGATCCGTCTCACCTTAAATCGATACTCCCAGCGTCTTTTGTCCTATTAATGTGCAGATTAAGAGCAGCAAGCAGCTATTCCATCCCCCACAGAACATGCACGAACTTCTCACAGCTCATTCCTTGATTGATTATCTTGGAGTGAAGTGGAGTTTTAGAGTGGAAACAATAGATCGTTTCTACAGTAATCTGTGTTAACACATTGTTAACATAGAAACTTTTTCATATTCTAGTAATAAATGTTACACAATGTAGGCATAAACTATAGAATATGTGAGGGCTGATTTCCAAAGATCAAAAAAAAACTTTCACAAAAGGATCTAGATCAACACAGCAGCTCCCATGGTGAAGTGCTAAGGTTTACTGTCGTAGTATGTCTACCGTGCCTCAGAAGCTTGAGTTCGATTCCTCGTTGGGGAAAAACTGTTATTATTTTTTTCTTTTTAACCTCAAACGGACATAAAATTTATAAATTGGTATGCACTGTCAGTTACTGAGATCGTTATATTTTCATGTGGGATGCTCCTTTTAAAATATTTTTTAACAACTGAGACTGCAATTAACATGAACAAGTGTCCTTATAACTGTTATTTTTAAGATCCATAACACTCAGACAGACAGCACTGCGTAATAGAGAGACAGACAAGCAGGTAGAGAAGTCACTAAATAAACAGGGAAAGTACTGTATAATAGATATATCAAAAAAAAGCTAAGGGAATAGTTATATAGATAGATAGGAAGGAAAGGCATTATATGATAGGCAGACAGGGAAGCTGCTATATAATAATAAAATTACTGTTATTACTATATAGATAGACGGAGTTCATAGTATAATAGACAGACAGAGAAAGCACTACTAAATGAAAAATAGGCGGGCGGGCAGGGGGTTAGAGCGTGATCGTCATTGAGAAAATAAAACTCAAAAAAGGAGGATGCAACATCGACAAGCTTCTGTTCCAAGACAGCCGCATCCCCAGGAAAGTAAACTGTGTCAGTGTCAAGTGCCCTTTCAATGTAATAGAAACCACAGCATATAGAAAAGTGTGCAACAAGTACACACGTCGTAATGTAGGAAAGATGGTTCTTGTACGCTCTAAACCCGCCCCCCGCCTACCTGCCTGTTTGCGTGCCTCTTCTGATCTGACAGCGCGAGCGTTCCTTAGAGTCAGATCGGAGGAGAGGGGCACGTGAGCTTATTCAGTGCGACAGGAACAACGCACATGTTGATCTTTTTTTCTTTCAGTACATGTGCCTTCCCTGTTTATTTAGTGACTTCTCTGCCTGTTTGTCTGTCTATCTATTACGCAGTGCTCTGTCTGTCTGTGTGTTAAGGATCTTAAAAATAAGTTATAAGGACACTTGTTCATGTTAATTGCAGTCTCAGTTGTTAAAAAATATTTTAAAAGGAGCATCCCACAAGAAAATATAATGATCTCATTAACTGACAGTGCATACCAATTTATAAATTGTATGTCTGTTTGAGGTTAAAAAGAAAAAAAAAAAAACAATTTTTCCCCAACGAGGAATCGAACGCGGGTCTTTGAGGCACAACTAGCCTACTGCCTTCTAAGTCAGCAAATCTTACCGCTAAGTCACAAAAGCTGTTGTATTGTTCTTGAACCTTTTGTGAAAGTGTTTATTTGAAGTTTGGACTTCATGCTTCACACATTCTATAGTTTATGCCTACATTATGTAACATTTATTACTAAAATATGAAAAAGTTTATGTTTCAACAATGTGTTTATACAGATTACTGTAGAAACGGAACACACGTGAAATGCGTGTGTTACAAAAACGATCTATTATTTCCAGTCTAAAACTCCACTTCACTGCCAGATAATCAATCAAGGCATGAGCTGGGAGAAGTTCGTGCATGTTCTGCGACGGTGGGGGTTGGAATAGCCGGCTGCTTGCTGGTCTTAATCAGCACATTAACAGGACAAAAGATGCTGGCGGAGAGGACGGATCTATTAGTTTTTCGTAGGCTCTGGTAATTCTAGGGTAGAGAGCCTTGCTCAAGGGCCCAGCAGAGTAGGATCTCTTTTGGCAGTGACAGGGATTTGATCCAGCAACCTTCAGGATACCAGTGCAGATCCTTAGCCTCAGAGCCACCACTCCACTTTGTATGCAGTTTCTGTTCAAATTGTAAAAAAGTGAAAGCAGAATTTTTTGGCCTAATGGAATTGCTTTGCTAGTCACTGTTAATACAAAAACAACGGCATTTTTGAATCAAAGATAGAAGAAATCACCAACTGAATTTCCACCTTGTTGTATACTTTCTGATAGAGCATTTTAGCTTTTATCATTGTTTAAAATTGGAGGGTTTAGTTAGAACTTGAATTTTGATAGAATGAGAAAAAAAAACCATATATAGTAGTGTAGGTTTAAAGTTACCAGAGTATATTTTATAAATACGTTTCTGCAAGAATGTGGTTTTCTGTTACATCGCCCATTTTAATCCCTAGGTGGAATACATACAGTACAGTAATCCCTCCTCGATCGTGGGGGTTGCGTTCCAGAATTCCCCGCGATAGGTGAAAATCCGCGAAGTAGAAACCATATGTTTGTATGGTTATTTTTATATATTTTAAGCCCTTATAAACACACTGTTAACATTATTAGAGCCCTCTAGACATGAAATAACACCCTTTAGTCAAAAGCTTAAACTGTGCTCCATGACAAGACAGAGATGACAGTTCTTTCTCACAATTAAAAGAATGCAAATATATCTTCCTCTTCAAAGAATGCATGTCAGGAGCAGAGAATGCAAGAGAGAGAGAGAGAGCGCGAGAGTAAAGCAAACAATCAAAAAATCAATACGTGCTTTTGGGCTTTTAAGTACGCCGAAGCACCGCGATAAAGTGGCATTTTTTAGAGGAGCGTCCATATCCTCTAGGCAAACAGCCTCTGTGCAAACAGTCCCTCTGCTCACACCCCCTCCGTCAGGCAGAGAGAGTGAGAGAGACAGAGAACAGCAAGCAATCAAGCACCACCGGGAAGCATATCGTATATCTTTGAGTTTTAGTTAATACGTAATACATGCTCTGATTGGGTAGCTTCTAAGCCATCCGCCAATAGTGTCCCTTGTATGAAATCAACTGGGCAAACAAACTGAGGAAGCATGTACCATAAATTAAAAGACCCATTGTCCGCAGAAATCCACGAACCAGCGAAAAATCTGTGATATATATTTAGATATGCTTACATTTAAAATCCACGATAGAGTGAAGCCGCGAAAGTTGAAGCGCGATATAGCGAGGGATCACTGTATATAAAATCTTGGTGAGGCTGGAGTTTTAACACAAGAATTGTCTTGTAAATCCATCCCACTTTAAATCCCTTTGCACCTCTCCGTCAGCGTCTTTTGTCTTCTAAATATTTCGAAAAGCACAAGCAGCAAGCAGCCTGCTATACCAACCCCCAAAGAACGGGCAAGAAGTTCTCCCAGTTCCTGCCATGATTGATTATCTGGGAGTGAGCTACCCAGAATTTTAAGGATAAGTGATTTGATCTGGGTTTTGTGTCTACAACAATCTATGTAAACACATCGTTAAAACAGAAACATTTTTCATGTTTTAGTAATAAATGTATCTGTAAATGTTTGGTATTTCTAAAAGCCCTCCCCTTCTGATCTGTTTCTAACTAACAATGCCTAAACTGGGAGAACTTCTTGCCAGTTCTGAGGTGGTGGGGGGATGGTATAGCAGGCTGCTTGCTGCCTGGGCTTATCGACACATTTACAAGACAAAAGACACTGATGGAGAGGTGCGAAGGGATTTAAGGTGGGCCGGATTTATGAGCTTTTACGTTGACCCTGCTAATTCTAGTGTTAAGTGGCTCTTTGACTTGAAACTATTGAATTCTCTAGTAGAAACATTTTCCCAAAGAAAGATATATTATCATATGCATTGTAGTAAATAATGTTCGGTCTCTGCTGTGGACCCCACAGCAACACATTCTCCATGAGCTGGTGGTAATGGAGTTTGAACAAGGTCCACTAGTATACATGCAGCAGAACTAAATGGACATCTCCACACATCACAAGTGGTCAACATCCCTTAGTGTAGTATTACATTTAGCCTTGTATGCAGTTACATTATTAGTCTCTTTTTTAATGGGACCAAATGTTTTCTGATAACTAGATAAGGAGACTGAGTAGCTAAGACAAAAAGATGTAGTGGTACAAAAAAGATAGAAGGGAAAGAGAGGCAATTGCTAAAATAAATTCACACTTATTTTTGGGAGAAGGCTTGGCTTTAAGAATTCAGATGTAAACAAAGTAAGGTATTTTATAAATTCTGCTAAAAATGTTGCTACCCACTCAGGCAGCACAACTGATCACCTCACACAGTAACCCACATACTATACTGAATGCATCAAACTTCTCTTACTTATCTACTCTCTGACAGCCATGAGCAGTGACCCTGTCCCTCAAAAGGTAATGGTTTCTTTCTCTTGAGGAGTGCAGTATGGGTACAAAGTATGTAAACTTGAAAGAGATAACCTCTGCTATGAGATTTCATATCATACAGCCAAAAGAAGGTACTTGTCAGCACTTTAGATAAGACCTGTAATATTTGGTTGTTTGATTAAATTGAGTAAAAACATTTTTGAATAGGTAGTGGTATGGTTTTTAAAAATATGTATTATATATTGGTAGTAACACACAAATTTACTGTATATGACATGTTTGACCCCAGGTCAAAAAAGGTAAAAGCAAAAGTATACATGATGCTTCAGAACCATTAAGCTTCCACATTTATTAATGTAAAAAACTGTGCACAGACTTTGCACATCCAGTTTTTTTTTTTTTAATAAAGGGTGTCAACAAACCATGTCTGAGAAAATACATAATTAGCAGGATATATATTGTATATATTTTTTGCCATGGCACCCAGCTCTATTATGAAATATATTTTTTTACTTTTTACTTAGTATTATGTTACAGTACTTGTTTCTTCTTTTTATACGATTTACACTTTTGCTTTTTTTCATTTTTATGCTGTATCAATCTGTGAGATAGTATTTCTTGGGCCCTGGTTTCCCTGTACCAAAGCAATATTATGCTAAAATTATAACAAACATTAAGACAACTTGCCACTTGAAAAATCCCACAACTGACCTTAGACAGGCTGGAGTATCACAACTTACTCATCACCAGAATGTTTGAATTGCAGCCTTCTGTAGCTTTCCATTCTTCAAATTCATCAAACTTCAACAAAACCTCACTTAATAAATTGTGAAGACCTTTGAAAGGCTGGTCCTGAAACAGCTCTGACCTCTGGATACAGAACCTCTTGATCCTCTGCTCTTTGCCTAAAAGGCTCATATAGGTGTGGAAGATTTTATGATTTATATTCTCCACAGCGCTTATTCCAACCTGGACAAAAAGAAATCCAGGATTATGTTCTTTGGTTTCTCCTGCACCTTTAACACCATCCTACCTCACAGTTTAGGGGACACATTAAGGACTATGAAACCTGATGTCCTCACAGACTCGTATATCATCAACTACCTGACAAACACATTGCAGTTTATGATGCTTAAGAGCTGTGTGTCCAGATGGTTATTTGTAAAATTGGGTCACTTCAGAGAATTGTTCTGTCTTCTTTCCTTTCTTCCCACTACTTTAAAGATTTCCAGTACAACGTAAACTCTTGCCACCTGCAGATGTTCTCACATGACTCCTCCATTATTGTTTGTATTGGTAGAGTCAGAGCACAGGAAGCTGGTGGAGGACTTTGTCTTGTGGTGTAGGGAGAACCATCTGCAGCTGAACATCAGTAATACAAAAGAGTGGATGCTGGATTTCCAGTTAAGCAGCCCCTGAGACAGTGCAGAACTCATACCTGGGAGTCCATATGACAGCAAACTGGACTGGTGTAACTACACAATGGTGCTGTACAAGAAGGGCCAACATAGGGTATACTTCTTGAAGAGACTGGAAATATTTTACAAGTCTGTTATAGCCAGTGTGTTGTTCTACGTGGTGGTCTCCTGGGGAAGCAACTTGAGTTCAGGTGCCCATCTTCTCCCCATTGGCGGAGGTACATGCTCTTGGAGTACTTTAAGCCACAGGTTCATATTTCCATGGTTTAATAATGAGTTCCTCTGGAGATCTTTTCTGCCTGTCCTTTCCTTTCCTCCAAACAGAAGCCACAGGAAAATAGCGCACATGTTTTTATTCTGTTTTCTTATATTGTACTTTGAGTCAACATTTGTTTGTTTTACGTTTTTAATGTTTTTTGTTTTGCTGCATTATGCAATTGAATTTCCCCTTGGATATCAATAAAGTATATTTAATCCAATGTAACCCAAGAGCACTTCAAGTAACAGCTGCAATTGTGTTTAATGGGGTTTTCACAGGGCAGCCTTGTGTGAATTGTATACTGAATGATATTGTATTACAACTTACTTCATTTATCTTCTCCCATTTTACCTTATGGTATTGTTGGTCTTAAGCCATTGATTATATAGTATTCTGCCTTTTGCTAGAATCTTCATTTGTTTCATGGTGTGACAGATAGGGGGCGCTATCACTCCCTTGAACCCTTGTCCAAGACTCCAGACACCAGGAAAAAATCCAATAGTTGACTTTATTACTTCTGCACAGTGCACAAAGCACCCTCTCCTTCACAATATTAATTAACCACAATACAATAATCACTAATAAACAATCCTCCACTCCCAGATGTGTTGCCACCCTTCCACCCAGCTCAGCTTGCCGTCTGGGAGCTCCCAGAGTCCTTTTATAGTCCCTGACCCGGAAGTGTTTCAATCCCCAGTCCATGTGATCCTTATCACTTCCGGGTCAGATAAAAAGTCCTTTTCTTCACCCCAGAAGCACGTCATTCCCCTTGTCCATGTGACTCGGACGTACTTCCGGGGCGTAGGGTAAATAATCATTGTTCCTCCCTGCAGCATCACCTAGTGGCCCCCATGGCATCCAGCAGGGCTGTGTATAAAAACTGCAATGTCCATGATGCCCTGCTGGTCTTCGGGGGACCTCCATACTGCAGGGAGGGCTCCACCTGGCGGCTTGGGGGTATTGGCCGGGATAATCGGCTGGCCATACACCACAATGGTTTTTCATCCATTTATTTCATTCATTCTTATTATATTATTGTAAGCGAAAAACTTTATGTATATATTTGTAAAGTGCCTCTAACCATGCCTGTCATGTACAACTAAAATATTCTGTACCTATGGTACAGTTATCAAGGGAACAATGAATCTAATGAATACTTTTTTGTTTTATCCTGTATAAGAATTTATATATACAATGTTCCTGCTTAGATATAGATATGTGAGAAAAACTTTTAATCTGTTTAACTATTTTTGGGACCTTTAGATAATATTAAGAGATAGGTGTGTTAACGTTATACCAATTAATTGTATGCTGATTGATTAAAATGAAATATTTTTTGACTGTGTTATGCAAATAAACCTAGATATGTAAAATCATTACATTGTTATTTTCCTCAGTCTTGTTATAGAGAATTCAACTGTTCACATGATAGGGCTCCAACAAGTTTATTGTAATAAAGGACATCCAGCATATGGGGCTATTTGTAGTTGTGACCTTGACTTTTCTTATTTAAAATATTAATTTCCCTGCCAATGTCCACACTACTTTAGCTGTTTTATTTCAATGATTTCCATGAGTCTCATTTCATTTTGTGGATTCTTTTAATCCTTATCCTGTCCCTATTTGATTTATCTATCACTTTTCTTAGATGCTTAATTTCAGCTGCTGTTGTTTTAGATTTTTGTTTATTCAAAATTCTTCAATGTAAAATATTGTCAGCACATATATGATGCATCTTTGATTTAGATAGATAGATACTTTATTAATCCCAAGGGGAAATTCACATAATCCAGCAGCAGTATACTGATACAAAGAAACAATATTAAATTAAATAGTAATAAAAATAAAAAAATAAAAATAAAATTAATGTTAGCATTTACTCCCCGGGTGGAATTGAAGAGTCGCATAGTGTGGGGGAGGAACGATCTCCTCAGTCTGTCAGTGGAGCAGGACAGTGACAAAAGTCTGTCACTGAAGCTACTCCTCTGCCTGGAGATGACACTGTTAAGTGGATTATTCATGATTGACAGGAGTTTGCTTAGTGCCCGTCGCTCTGCCACAGATGTTAAACTGTCCAACTTTAATCCTACAATAGAGCCTGCCTTCTTAACAAGTTTGTCCAGGCGTGAGGCGTCTTTCATCTTTATGCTGCCACCCCAGCACACCACCGCGTAGAAGAGGGCACTCGCCACAACCGTCTGGTAGAACATCTGCAGCATCTTACTGCAGATGTTGAAGGATGCCAACCTTCTCAGAAAGTATAGTCTGCTCTGACCTTTCTTACATAGAGCATCAGTATTGGCAGTCCAGTCCAATTTGTCATCCAGCTGCACTCCCAGATATTTAAAGGTCTGCACCCTCTGCACACAGTCACCTCTGATGATCACAGGGTCCATGAGGGGCCTGGGCCTCCTAAAATCCACCACCAGCTCCTTGGTCTTGCTGGTGTTAAGGTGTAAGTGGTTTGAGTCGCACCATTTAACAAAGTCTTTGATTAACTTTCTGTACTCCTCCTCCTGCCCACTCCTGATGCAGCCCACAATAGCAGTGTCATCAGCGAACTTTTGCACGTGGCAGGACTCTGAGTCATATTGGAAGTCTGATGTATATAGATTGAACAGGACCGGAGAAAGTACTGTATTGCTGCACACAATGTCAGACCTGCAGTTCCCAAGACGCACATATTGAGGTCTGTCTGTAAGATAGTCCACAATCCATGCCACCAGGTGTGAGTCTACTCCCATCTCAGTCAGCTTGTCTCTAAGGAGCAGAGGTTGGATGGTGTTGAAGGCGCTAGAGAAGTCCAAAAACATAATTCTTACAGCACCACTGCCTCTGTCCAGGTGGGAGAGGGATCGGTGAAGCATATAGATGATGGCATCCTCCGCTCCCACCTTCTCCTGGTATGCGAACTGCAGAGGGTCGAGGGCGTGCCGGACCTGTGGCCTCAGGTGGTGAAGCAGCAGCCGCTCCATGGTCTTCATCAGATGTGACGTCAGAGCAACAGGCCGGAAGTCATTCAGCTCACTAGGACGTGATACCTTTGGGACAGGAGTGATACAAGATGTTTTCCAAAGCCTTGGGACTCTCCCTGTTCCAGGCTCAGGTTGAAGATGCTGTAGAGGACTCCCCAGTTCCAACGCACAGGCCTTCAGCAATCGTGGCGATACACCATCTGGACCCGCTGCTTTGCTGGCACAAAGTCTTTTCAGCTCTCTGCTCACCTGGGCTGCTGTAATTGTGGGTGGGGATGTCTCACCTATGCTGGTATCAGCAGAAGGATGGTTGGAGGATGCAGTACTCTGAGGTGAGAGTGGGTTACTGTGATCAAACCTATTGAAGAAGTTGTTCATTTGGTTTGCTCTCCACGTCTGTCTCGATGGCGGCACCCGCTCGAGCTGCAGCCAGTGATAATCTTCATCCCATCCCACACTTCCTTCATGCTGTTGTTCTGCAACTTCTGCTCCAGCTTTCTCCTGTACTGCTCTTTCGCCGCCCTGAGCTGGACTCGGAGTTCCTTCTGCATGCACTTGAGCTCATGCTTATCACCACCTTTAAAAGCCCTTTTCTTCTGGTTCAAAAGGCCCTTGATGTCACTTGTAACCCATGGCTTGTTGTTAGCATAGCAGCATACTGTTCTTACTGGAACTACAATGTCCATACAGAAGTTGATGTAATCAGTTGTGCATTCAACAGCCTCTTCAATGTTCTCACTATGTGACCCAAGCAATATATCCCAGTCTGTAGTTCCAAAGCAGTCTCTCAGAGCCTGCTCTGCCTCAGGGGACCACTTCCTGAATGAGCGTGTAGTTGTAGGTAGCGCCCTCACTCTTGGTTTGTATTGAGGCTGAAGCAGAACCAGGTTATGATCTGCTTTCCCAAGCGCAGGCAGCAGGGTGGCGCTGTATGCGTCTTTAACGTTTGCATACAGTAGGTCGATAGTCCTGTTTCCCCGAGTGTTACAATCCACATACTGGGAGAAGGCAGGTAATGTTTTGTCCAGCGTTACATGGTTAAAGTCTCCAGCGATTAGCACAAGTGCCTCAGGGTGCTGCGTTTGTAACTTAGCAACTGCGGAATGGATGATGTCACTCGCCATCTCGCGTTCGCTTGAGGGGATGTAAACAATAACAGCAATCACCTGTCCAAACTCTCTGGGCAAGTAATAGGGCGCAGACTTACGGCCAACAGTTCGATGTCCCTGCAGCAAGTGGAGATTTTAACGTTTACATGTCCTGAGTTGCACCACTTTGTATTGACATAGAGAGCGAGTCCTCCTCCTTTCTTTTTTCCACAGGTACTTGCATCTCTGTCCGCTCTAACTGTGCTAAACCCGGGTAGCTCCACGTTAGCATCTGGGATGATAGACGTTAGCCACGTTTCACTAAAACACAGCAAGCTGCATTCTCTATAGGTTCTGACATTTTTCACCAGCACAGCCAGTTTGTCGATCTTATTTGGTAGTGAGTTTACATTTCCCAGGATCACAGAAGGCACCGACGGTTTATAACGCCATTTTCTCTCAAGTTGTCTCATTTAATCTTATCTTTTATCTTTGCGCCAGCTCGGCTGCCCGATATCGTCTTCTTACCTCGTCAGGTAAATAAGGAACCACACCGGCATAAGCATTTCTTCTCAGTGCTTTAAGCTGACTACTTGAATAGGCGATTCTCGGAGTGTAAAAATCCATGTCAAATAGTAAAATAGTAAAAAGTGTCCAGGGAGCAATTCCACATAAAAGAAAGTGGTAGAAGTGATCAGTGAAATAGAGAAAAATAGAGATAAAAAGGTAAAAAGATAAAGTCATATACGGAGCTGCTGGAAAGGCTGCCACTCGGATGCGGCGCCGGAAATGGAAAAAAAAAAAATTATACTTCGCTCATTTTTCCCTATAAGGGTGTTGTTATTTTAACAGTGTACTTTATTTAACTTGTTAATTTGGTTTCTAATTACTTTATCTGTCTTTCCCACATCTTCAGGGTGATGAATGGGGAAGTACTGGAAACAGGATTGCTGTGAATAGTCACAATAAGCAGCCTTTGTCATTTTTTGTCACCATTGTGGCTATGAGACTGTACTGTAAGTTGGACAACCTTTAGACAGTGCATTTCACAGCACTTACTCTGGTCCATTCTTTCTGCTGGACATGCCTTGTAAAAGAACAAATACCAAAGAGGTTATACTTGTAGACCAGTCCTGTGGAACCTAGGTGGCTACAGGTTTTTTTAAATTCAACTTCTTCTTATAATTAGACCCCTAGACTAATTCAACAACCTGCTATTTCCAGGTTTCTGTGTTCTCTGGTTAGTATGGAAATTATAAAACTAAGTTTGATATATTTTTTTAATTAAAATATACCAAGTACTTAGGCACATTACATGCAGATCATTTAGTATTGGATTTTAAGATTTACTTGGATTTTAAGATTTTCATCATCATCATCATGATTTTCATTTAGCTTTTCCAGGTGCTCTGGTTATTTAATACTTTATTTACTAATGAGCACATTAGTGAGCAGTTTCAGCATTTAGTGATCTTTGCCTGGGTGTCTGTTCTGCTTGTTGCTAATTGTCATTATTAAATGCAAATAATACACAAAAAAATGGCAAAATAATAGGAAAACAGCAAAAGGGAGCCATGCGTTTAAAACTATGGAAAAATACAATTATTTATAAATGTTTTAGAAATGTCTAAAAAATCACATTGCTGTGCTTTTCTAAATGCAAAGTAACAGAAAATGAAAAAAGACCAATTAATTAAATGAGATCAGTTAGAGGAAACATGCTCCTCTGATTTTAAAACTGGTGGGAATAAAAACGTGCAGCTACAGGGGGTCTGCAAGACTGTGAATGAGAACCATTGATACAGATAAATAAAAGGAATGTCTTTATTACACAAAATGATGCAAGCAGAGATGATTCCATAGATTAGGTAAATTCAAAATAAACATAATTAAAACAAAATATAAGCGTTTCTGGGATGAGTTTTTGAATCACCCTTTTGCCTGCCACAAAATTATTACCCAGCACTGCCCTTCACACTACATGTCTCCTTCTCCTTTATTCACTAATTTTATTTCCTCTTTCCACTCTGACCTTTTTGCCAGTTAAGCTTCAGTTGCCATTTCTCCTCAATGCTTCAGATTCCATAAGTACCTGGCTGTTACATACAGTAGCTCTAAACTTCTAAGCTCTAATCACTTCATTAGCCAGGGGCAGCTGTATATTTGCTCTAAGGATAATGGGCTAGAACCCCTTCTAACAGTTTATGGGATACCTGTATCCCTGTGCCCTTTGTTGCATTTACTGAACTGTGTCTCCAAAGCAGCAATAAAGCAACCTGCCTAGTCTGTACCATAATAATACCTTTTGCTAGAATGGATGCTCACAACTGACTACCCAACAATGTTGTATGGTATTATATTTTCCTACAGGACAGGGTAGAGCACTTCTGGTCTATTGCCCCCTATTTCTCCCTATTGCCCTTCCAAGGCATTTAGCATTGGATACTGGGCATACCACCCATAAGAACCCTCTGTTTTTTTACACTGGCATCTAAAGGGCCCCTGTAGCTTGCAAGGCCCTTTGTCTATCATAAAGATCTTTATGTCCCCTTTCAATGACACCTTTACATGTGATGCTTATCTTTGACATGCACAATTAGAGTGAAAGAGTGTAAAAATGCAAAAATAATAACAGTCAAAAGTTATGTAATTTTCTCCAAGTGGCTGGAATTGGTTGCCTGAGGGCTAACAGTAAGATGCATTACATGACAAGGTCAGTTAATATTGGGCACATGGCCTTTCTGGCGATCACTGTATCTAAAAACGCTTTAAGACAGCAAATGCTAATGCTACTTTGTCTGAACGATACAGATTCACATGGCTTATTTACTGCATCGGATGGCACTGTGATTTTCTTGTTCCAATTTCTCAGAAATTATAGTTCTGCTGATTGTGATGAAGCTGTATCTATTTAGAGTACTCATCAGCAACTGATTTCAGATAACAGTTTGCCTCGGAGGCATTGTCAAGAGAACCAACATTTTATCTCCTTTCAGAAAGCTTTTCAATCAATCTCTTCAATTTTTAGACTAAAGTTCTGTTCTTCGATTAGACCAGTCACTTTCACTTCCTTTACCTATTTATTCATTTGTAATTTATTAGAGAAAAACTAAACACGGATGAAATCTGTAACTTTGTGAGGAAGCTTTTAAAACCAGACAATACAAACATCTTACATAAATATTTATTTTATATTTTGTTCTTTGCCTTTTTATGTGGTTGATGTAAAAAGAGATGATTTTGGCTAAATTCAGCTTTCATAAAAGAAGACTTCACAAAAAGCAAATAAAGAAGTGAACAAAATGTGACAAATTACTATTTAATTCCATTTGCAGTCTTTTCTTTGAAAAAACAGATTTGGAAAATGAATGAATAAAGAAAGAATAACCCTTTATTTTTATAATGTTTCAGTATATTTAGACATCATATCATTTGAAAATATTGTGTATGTTCTCTGTTTCTCTTTCTCTAAATGATCTGATTGAGCTATTTAATAGAAATTTAATGATAAAAGTAGTTATGTCAATACTAAAAGCATTACATAACACATTTCATGAAAAAAAGAGACCAGTGAGAAGTACTTGCATGAGTTTTACGAGATATCAGGTTCAATAAGGAATCTACCTTGAGTTAGAAGTTGGGCACAGTTGGCTTTAGATAGCTGTCATTATATCTATAGACCACAAAAACGAAGAAAACAGCAGGAAACATAAATGGTAATACTCCTTAAACACACAAAAAAACAAAAAAAAAAACACCCAAGACACAAATCAAAATATGTTTAATAGGCTTAGTAAAGACGGCACAGCAAGAAGTTGGTAAGAAGGGGTCATACGCCACAGCCTTGTCAGAAAGCCTTTTCCAGCACAAACATCAGCTTAAGGCAGACTGATGCAGGTCCCACTTTGGGTGACAAACATTCTTCTATTCTGGTTTAAATGTTTTGTAGATATAGATTAGGCTCTTGACTCTGTTCCATATGGTATCTAGTGAAAGGTGCTACAAGTGACTGAAGTTCTGGAGGTGGGACTTTATGCCATTCCTTCTCAACATTTGAAGATCAATTGTTGCATTTCTACACTTGGCCCAATTCAAGCCCATTTTTTTTTCTTATTACATTACTTACACCCTTGTAATTTTATTTATCTTTTGCTTTTCCCCACTTTTTCATGTTTCATACAGTGTCCTTCCCCTGGGTGTGGTTCAAACTTCTCATTAATGTCTATTTTGATAATTGGTGAACCCTCTGGAGTTTATTGCTCTGTTTTTGATCATTGATTTTTCTGGATCTTTGACTTACAGTATGTGCTCTGCCTTTCTACCATTCTTGGAATTTACATATTGGGACATGTTTACCCCGGAATACCTTTTTGTTTCAGGCAATTTCTTTTGTCTTTGTGCTCCTCTGAGCTTATTTCTGCGCCATTGAGCATCTGATAATAAATCTCTTCTTTATGAAGATACTATATTTTCCCTTTTCACTACTTTTGCATCCACACTATCTTTTCATTTCAGTATGTTATCCTTATATAAATCTGCTTCACCTTTTGCCATCAAAACAAGTTAATTGATATACAAGAGCTCCTATGGCAATACTTCATGAACTTCACTGGTCACAGTTTCTATCACAATCATGAAGCACTGGATTCAGAATGAATCCTTGGTGCAGCCCAACTTTCGTTTTAAAACATTTACTCCATCTTGCTCTCCTAGTCATAGCTCATGTTTCCTCATGCATTAACATTACTGCAGGAACTAACCACACCTAACTTTCTCAAATAACCGTGTCAAATACCTTCTCAACATCTACAATTTGTTCTTTTCCATCATGAAACCAAACTGTATCTCACTAAATAAAAACTGATCTCTGGTTCTTTTTCACTAGCACCCTGACAACCACCTTTATTGCCTGCAATAAAACCTTGATCACTCCATTAGTACAACAATTACCCTTTCATTTGTACATGGTGTGAAAATTTAATTTCCAGAAAGACCATGTATTGCCACCCATGTGCTTTGAATCTTGAGAGAGGAACAGATATTGCGACAGCTTGAATTTGCAACTGATTTACCTGCAGATAAATATGGGTTTAACAGGGTTATTATGGGTGATGAAACATGGTGTTTCCAATACAACCAAGTGTGCACTGGAAAACACTGATTTCACTGCTGACAATAAACCATGCATGTCACGCAATCCAAGACCATGCTTATATGTGTTTATTTTCTTAGCTGTGATGAATTTGGTGTTTCCATGTTTTTTTTTGTTCTTAGCTGTGATGAATTTGGTGTTTCCAAATGCATGCTTTGCCATTTTCATTCTTGGTTGTACTGGAAACATAATGTTTTTTCACCCATAATAACTAAGTTTAACACACGTTCATCTGCAGAAAGATCAGTAGAAATTTCAAGCCGATGCTGTTTTTGTTCAAGATTCTGTCAAGATTCAAGGCACATGGGTGACACTACAAGTATGTTATGGGAATTAAACTGTCACAACTCATATAACGGAATGAGCACACACCTTTTTCAATCATTGAAAATCATTCCTTCATACACAATCTTGCTGCACAGGACTGTCAAACATTTAAGGCACCACTTCATCTTCATCTATTTAAGCACCATTGCACCCTCCTCTGTTGAAAACTTACAGCTTGGTACATTTTCTTATTAGGAACACTATTATCACATTCATTCTTTTCGTTCAGCAGTTTTCTCCACATACTTCCCCAGTATTCTCAATCATAAGATTAGATGACTGAAACTGAAATATTTAATATTCCTGGTTGACCTTCCTTTAGGAGTACTCATTTTGACTAATATTTCAAAAACATAAACTGCCAAAAGTCTCTCTTTAATAACCCAGAAACAAGAAAAAGTAATTTGCATGTTATTGTAGGAATTACCTTAAACTGATATCTCAATTTAAAAATAAATAAATAAATAAAACACACCTAATAACTGTAAATATGTGAAGGTATTGCACTTAAAATAATTACTGTATACAAAATTGACCCAATCAGACATAAAATTTTAAAATGTTAATAAATGCCACGAAGGTTGAAAAATTATTCAAAGGAATGTGCAGTAAATGATGCTGGAAATGAAGATTTTGCTTTCTGAACACTACTGAATGTATCTTATGAATTTTGTCTTGCTGACCGCAAAAATAACCTTTACATATTCCTATCATGTACTGTTTAATGCAATCACCTATTTTTGTGGTTTACTCTCATAAGTATACATATACAGTAGAGCTAGTAAAAGGCTGTGTCAGCATGTATCTACAATAGAAATAAAACATTTAAAGTTATTTCCACAATGAAAAAATAAACAAAATGACATAATGTTTCAGTACAACAACAACAACTGGAACATCTGTGATGATCTAAATGTATTGGCACTGTTACTGTTCATTCTCTGGAGCGGTTTGCAGCTGCGTGTGAAGCGGCTGGGATGAGAATCAGCACCTCCAAATCCGAGACCATGGTCCTCAGCCGGAAAAGAGTGGAGTGCCCTCTCAGGGTTGGGGGTGAGATCCTGCCCCAAGTGGAGGAGTTTAAGTATCTCGGGGTTTTGCTCATGAGTGAGGGAAGAATGGATCGTGAGATTGACAGGCGGATCGGTGCGGCGTCCGCAGTGATGCAGGCTCTGCATCGGTCTGTCGTGGTGAAAAAAGAGCTGAGCCGTAAGGCAAAGCTCTCAATTTACCAGTCGATCCACGTTCCTACCCTCACCTATGGTCATGAGCTATGGGTAGTGACCGAAAGAACGAGATCGCGAATACAAGCGGCTGAAATGAGTTTCCTCCTCAGGGTGTCTGGGCTTTCCCTTAAAGATAGGGTGAGGAGCTCAGTCATCCGGGAGGGGCTCAGAGTAGAGCCGCTGCTCCTCCGCATCGACAGGAGTCAGATGAGGTGGCTCGGGCATCTGATTAGGATGCCTCCTGGATGCCTCCCTGGTGAGGTGTTCTGGGCACGTCCAACCAGGAGGATGCCCCGGGGAAGACCCAGGACACTCTGGAGGGACTATGTCTCCCGGCTGGCCTGGGAACGCCTTGGGATTCTCCCGGAAGAGCTGGAAGAAGTGGCCGGGAGAGGGAAGTCTGGGCTTCTCTGCTTAAGCTGCTACCCCCGCGACCCGACCTCGGATAAGCAGAAGAGGATGGATGGATGGATGGATGGATGGATAGACAGCCATGTTTACATTAAAAAGAACTGGCTGCTCCATAAGCATTTGGCTACACAAAAGCATTCTCTTTTCTTCTTCTTTAAACTTAAACAAGTACCTTCTGGCAACAATTGGCATAACCCTGTAGGGCCAAACACAAACTAAAATTAGGGCTCTAGTTATCTCCTGTAGAGCTCTGAACTTGTCAGGCATTGGTCCCAAAAGACAGCTTAGTGTAGGCAGTCGAGCTCCTTATAACAAGAGTACTGGAAGGGGCAGAGCTAATTACCCTCACTGTGCAGCTTCTCGGACCTGCAAGAAGAAAGTAGTAAGTGACAGTGCTCTCTCTCACCCTGGCAGGTTACCACTTACCTTGAGTGAGCCAGCAAGGAGACGTGAATGTGTAACAATCTATAGAACTCTAAATAGATATAGTGATTAAAGAGGTAGGAGGGAAAAAAACAGGGTTTCATGTAACACATATATCACCCTAGTAAGAAAAACTCCTTGTATCAGACTCATTAAAACAAACTAAAATCTGCTCTTATCATTCCTTGTGATTTGTGCCATATAACTAAACACTATAAACTAACATCAAATCAAACTTCACAGTGTTGCTCATGTTGTCAAGCATGTACAGTACATGTAAACCTGTATTACAATAATTTGAGGTTATAACAAAGCATTATAACTGATCTATGAAGAAATCTTCTGCAATTTACACACAGTAGACATAACGTATCAGTGATACTTAACCAGCTTATTTACTTGCTTAAATACTACAAAGCATAGTGTCCTATGTTTATAGCTTATTTTGTCCAAATTTGCAATGAACCCGTAATGTCACAGAACAGTTCAATACAAAGAATATCATACTAAATAAGGGAGTTAACTGCAGGAGAGCTCAGCATTGTGTGGAATGTCTTTAGGCTTCTTTAAACCACAGTTCATCGAAAAAAATATCAGTCTTTGTCTAGTTGGATAATGTCTGCAAAGCTTCATTGCTTAGCCTAATGATGCAGAGAGCAAAGGGATATTGCTTACTTCAGTCATTGTTGTTGATCTGCTTGAAAGTCAACACAATACTTACAAAAATTGTAATAGTTTATTAAACCATATTTATGAAATCATCACATATGAAGAAAAAAATATTTTGGTAATATATTATATAGTACTGCTATATATACAAGAAATTTGCACTGTCATTAAGGAAGCTACATACTAAACAACAGATAGCCATGATTTGCAATGATGAATGCTTATACTTATTTAGATGATTATCATTGAGAATCATTAAATAATGTAAATCAAGACAGATTTGCCCGAAAGGGCTTTTAAATGAAAACCTACAGCTTGAGAGATGTGTCTCAGACATATCATGGATAGTCCCCACATTTCGGAATGGGTAGGCAGTTTTTATGTAATAGTAACCAGTTCGTTTAAACCAGAGGTCCTGAACTTACAGACTACAGTGAGCTCTGCTTCTTTAGGAGCAACTGGAATCAGAGATGCAAGGGAATCAGGTGATACCAGTGACGTTCTGATGGAGTTAATGTGATGTATATGGGTAATCAGAATAGCTTCTACTAATGTAACATAAGTATTATTTATTTTGTAGACTTTATTTCTCAGCATTATGTATAGCCTCTACTTTATCATGTTCTTAGATCACCTATGAAGAGCATCTAACACATGAGGTATCAATTAACCTCAGGTTCTTTTCTCAAATTTGGAAAAGCAGATCTATAACTGTTAACTGAAACCACTTATTTGTCTCTTTATTTGTGTTATACTCCGCATATTTAACCCTAGATACTCCTATAGCAGGTTGCTTGGGTGCTGACAGGAGCTGTGTTTTCTTTCTCTCCTTTGCTTATTATTATTATTATTATTATTATTATTATTATTATTATTATTATTATTATTATTATTATTATTATATATAATAAAGATATACATTTGTTTTGAGTCTGTAAAAAGTTGTGTATATTTATGGTACAGTGGAACCTTGGTTCACGAATGTCTCAGAACACGTACAAATCAGTTTACGACCAAAAAGTTTGCCAAAATTTTGCATCTGTTCACGACCACACACTCGGTATATGAACAAGCCAGTTTTCCCTTTTGGTTTGTGTGCGCCAATGATTTCCGCACGTGTTAGGTCTCTCCCTGTGTATTCCCGGTGCAGCGAGAGAGAGACAGACACACACACACACACACACATGCGCAAGAGAGACACACACATGCATGTGCGAGAGAGACACACACACACACACACACGCGCGAGCGAGAGAGAGAGAGAGGGCTGGATGCATAAGACCGAGAGGGCAGTTAAAGAATGCACCAGGCTTGTTTTTAATGAGACAGATTCGAGCTTTTTATTTAATGTTGATCCCAAGTATTTTCTATTGGATTTTAACCTCCACTTCACTTCTGTTTACAGCGATTGGTTCGTAGCGTGCATTGTTGCAATGTTACTTTTCTTGGTGGTTTATTAAATTAAGGATTTTTCAAATGTAAATTTTTTCCCTGTGCTTAAAACTCATTAAAAAAAAGTGCTTTTAGCAAGCGGTTCGTAGCGCTATAGCACAAACTCTTGCAGTGTTAGTTTTCTCTGTTGTTCAAGGTTTTCTCAATTTTATTCAATGTTTTTACATTTAGTTTACTATTATGCTGTGCATTCTATGGTATAATTAACTATATTTGTGTTTAAAAATCTTAAAAAAAAATATATTTACATACAATTTGTACGGTCTGGAACGGATTAATTGTATTTACATACAATCCTATGGGGGAAATTAAAATCGGGTTACGACCAGAGTTTTGGAAAGAATTATTGTCGTGAACTGAGGTTCCACTGTACTTCTAGAAGTTAGCATAAAAGGGATAAAAGCAGATACACAAGTGCAGCTCAGTCATTTCTTCTTGGTGTCTTGTTGAACAAATAATAACAGCAGTGTCTATGGTTAATGTTACTTTTCCTCGCACACGGAGATTCACATCAACATGTCATTCAAATCAAAGAATAAAACTGAATTAAAAAAAATCACTCAAGTGACATGTTGATATGAATGTCCATGTGCAATGAAAAGTAATATTTTTTTACAAGCATCATAAATTCACACAGTATTTTACCAATTGACATCAAATGTATGTTTTTGTTATATGATAATAATAAATAATAGCAGCTCACTACATACAGAGAAGATGCTGGATTTGTACCTATTTTCTCACTATTACTAAACTGTAGCTTATCCACTGCGCCATCTGTGCAGATTTGGTATAGAGCAGCGTTACCACTGTGACAACAGGTTGAAAATGAAATGTGCAAATACACGTATCTGAACGTCTTTAATTTTGTACGGACTGATAGTTGGGTTTCAGCAACATGTCAATTTAGCAATTTCTTTTTCTTTGGTTTTGTTCTTCTTCTTCTTTCGGCTGCTGCCATTAGGGTTTGCCACAGCGGATCATCCTCTTCCAGATTTTTCTGTCCTCTGCATCTTATTCTGTTACACCCATCACCTGCATATCCTCTCTCACCACATCCATTAACCTTCTCTTAGGCCTTCCTCTTGTCCTCTTCCCTGGCAGCTCTATCCTTAGCATCCTTCTCCAAATATACCCAGCATCTCTCCTCTGCACATGTCCAAACCAACGCAATCTCGCCTCTCTGACTTTGTCTCCCAACCGTCCACCTTGAGCTGACCCTCTAATGTACTCGTTTCAAATCCTATTCATCCTCGTCACACCCAGTGCAAATCTTAGCATCTTTAATTCTGCTACCTCCAGCTCTGTCTCCTGCTTTCTGGTCACTGCCACCATCTCCAATCCATATAATATAGCTGGTCTCACTACCGTACTGTAGACCTTCCCTTTCACTCTTGCTGATACCCGTTTGTCACAAATTACTCCTGACACTCTTCTCCACCCATTCCACTCTCCCTGAACTCTCTTTTTCACCTCTCTTCCACAATTCCCATTACTCTGTACTGTTGATCCCAAGTATTTAAACTCATCCACCTTTGCCAACTCTACTCCCTGCATCCTCACCATTCCACTGACCTCCCTCTCATTTACACACATGTATTCTATCTTGTTCCTACTGACCTTCATTCCTCTCTTCTCTAGAGCATATCTTCACCTCTCCAGGGTCTCCTCAACCTGCTCCCTACTATCGCTACAGATCACAATGTCATCAGCAAACATCATAGTTCATGGGGACTCCTGTCTAATCTCGTCTGTCAACCTGTCCATCACCATTGCAAATAAGAAAGGGTTCAAAGCTGATCCCTGATGTAACCCCACCTCCACGTTGAATGCATCTGCTACTACCGCAGACCTCACCACTGTCATACTTCCCTTGTACATATCCTGTACAACTCTTATGTACTTCTCTGCCACTCCTGACTTACTCATGCAATACCACAGCTCCTCTTGAGGCACCCTGTCATATGCTTTCTCCAGGTCCACAAAGACGCAATGCAACTCCTTCTGGCCTTCTCTAAACTTCTTCATCAACATCCTCAGAGAAAACACTGAATCTGAGGACTTTCTTTCCTCTCTTTCAGGCCACACCTCTTCAGAGTAGCAGCGAGCGGAAGCACAGAGGCACGTAGTCCTTCGCAAACACCCGAGTAAGTTCAACTGAAGTAAAGACGGCAGCTGACCAGGAGAAATAACCGGCAGTGAAAAATCAAAGTCGATCGCTCAGTGGGTGGTGGAAACTTAAAGCCGACAGTCTCTTAGTGATTCAGCTGAATGGGGAATGCGCCGAAGCTACTGCAAACACAGAGAAGATGATATCAACACTAAACGTAAGTTCTATCTGCTCTCTGCCCATTGAAGGCACATTTATATGTTCTGTGCCCTGCAGTATGTACAGTTCAGGTTTTCTGGCTGACAGTGTAGACAATTTCACCTGCCAAAAGTGTTTAGTTAATTTAGAGTTGGTCGGGAAAATATGCAAATTGGAGGACCACATTAGGGACCTGATAGCAATTAGGCAAAATGAAAATTGGATCGAATCGGTTTGTTAAGACAATTCGGCTACTTCTGATTCGGCTTCAGTCTTTCCAGGTAAAACTGTAGTCAGTGCGCAGCCGAATTCAGCAGCACCAATTCAGCCACAGGGTGAGTGGGTAACAGTAAGACAGGGATCTAAGAAGCCAAAATTTAGTCCCTCAGCACCCAGGTCTCCAATTCGGACCCAGAATAGATTCTCAGCACTCCAAAGTGCGTCTGTGGAAACAGAGAATAAGAAAGTGCTCATAACTGGCGATTCCATAATGCGGAATGTTAGAATTCCAAACTATGTTAAACCAGCAGTTAATGTTAAATGCCTTGCAGGGGCCAAGATTTCTGACATAGAGGCCACATTGGACCGTATCACCAACGATGAAGTATCTACCTTATTGCTGCATGTCGGCACTAAAGATATTTATTTACAGAAATCTGATGTATTAAAGAGGAACTTCTTTCTGTAGCATCTCTGTATGCACCAAAGCTAAAAGAGAATGTCAGAATTTAGTTGTATCTGGCTCCTTACCAAGATTATATAGAGGGGATGTGATTTATAGCAGATTGCATTCCCTTCACTGCTGGCTAGAAACCTGGTGTGCAAATAAAAGCATAGCGTTTGTGAACAATTGGGATGATTTTTGGGAAAGGCCTGGATTTTTCAAAAGAGATGGTCTTCATCCTAACTGGAGGGATCTTATGTATTATCCCAAAATATGGCAGCAAAACTGCCTGGTTGACTGATTAGAGCACCATCCAGGCCGCAGTCATGTGATCTTAAATCACAGGCTGTTGTTTATCCCACCTGTTACTATCCTGAAGCTGTTACCCATAATCCCTGTTGTGGGGCATCCAGTAAATTTAGTCTTGATGCAAACCTTAAATTAATTGATAACCAAAAAATAAGGTGTATAATTAGACCAAGGGATAAAACCAGACCCTCCACCAGGGGCATCTGTAATAGAAATTTACTTCAAATTAAAACAAAAAATATATCACCAGTTCAGAAAGAAGCATGCAGTTTTAAATGCTGCTTATTGAACATTAGCTCTCTTGGCAGTAAAGCTGTTTTGGTAAATGATATTATATTAAGTACAAAATCTGACCTGTGTCTTCTCACTGAAACCTGGCTTAGTAAATGCGACACTGTTCCCCTAGCTGAGGTGTCACCAGATGGATACTTGTTCCTTCATAAGTCTAGAGATTCTGGTCAAGGAGGAGGCCTTGGAATAATTCATTGTAACAAAATGCAAATCACGTCTAAAAATTTAGGCAACTTTACATCCTTTGAGGCATTCATTTTAAATATTAAAACAGATTCCAACACAATTATAGTGCTAGTCTACAGACCACCAGGGCCATATTCATTGTTCATGACTGAATTTAGCAACCTTTTATCTGATTTGGCTATAAATTATGATCACGTATTACTGATGGGGGATTTTAATGTACACATTGATGTGGAAACTGACACTTTTAGCAAATGTTTTACTTATTTGTTAAACTCAGTAGGATTTTGTCAGAATGTCAGAGGTCCAATTTATAATCATAACCACACAGATTTAATTATAACTTGCAAAGTTGAAATTCAAACTTTAAATATTATTCCATTAAATGAAGTTATTTACAATCACTATTTAATTACATGTGATTCAGTCCTGCCCTTGCCAAAGCACTCACAGATTAAAACAAAGACAGTGCGACATCTATATTGTAATTCTGTTTGAAAATTTATAGATACTTTGAGTAAATCGAGGGTATTTGTGGAAAACAATTTAGATCAGTTAACATCAAATGTAAACGTGGAAAACAATATAGATCAGTTAACATCAAATTATAATGTGACCTTGAGAGATGCTCTGGACACAGTGGCTCCCCTTAAAACAAAAGTGATCAAAGCACATAGAAACTCTCCCTGGTTTAATGAAAACACTCGAGCTCTTAAATTAGAGTGTCGAAAACTGGAGCACAGATGGAGAACAACAAAGCTACATGTCTTTCAAATTGCATGGACAGAGAGTGTTAAAAAATATAAAAAAGCTCTCTTTAAAGCTCACTCAGAATACTATTCTACAATAATAGATAGCAATAATAAAAATCCTCGGGTACTGTTTAGAACAGTGGCTAAATTAACAAATGGAATTCAGATCTAACAGTGCAAAATACCAACAGATATTAGCAGTACAGACTTTATGAACTTCTTCAATGAGAAAATTAAAAATATAAGATCCCAGATCTCAGCATCACAGTACAAACCAAATACTAGCTTAGCAGACCCTGCCTCACATTGCATTCAGCACTTTAGTAATTTTAATCCTGTAACTGAGCAGGAAGTCTTAACTTTAATTTCTAAAATGAAGCCCACTACTTGTTCCCTAGATCCAGTGCCAACAAAACTAGTAAAAAGTGCAATGGATGTTCTTGCAGCGCCTATTCTAAACATTATCAATAGTTCATTATTGCATGGCACAGTACCTGATGCACTAAAAGTGTCAGTCATTAAACCATTACTTAAAAAGTCAGACCTAGACCCACACATACTAAATAATTATAGGCCTATTTCAAATTTATTTTTCTCTCTTAAAAACTAGAAAAGTTGCCAATCAGCTTCAGTCACACCTTATGCATTACGATCTATTTGAGAAATTCCAGTCTGGTTTCCTCACTGGTCATAGTACAGAAACGGCACTAACGTGGGATGTAAATGACATTCTGATATCCTCTGATGAAGGAAACTCCACTGTAATTATGTTGTTAGACTTAAGTGCAGCATTTGACACCATTGACCATTCTATTTTACTGCACAGGCTAGAAAATGATGTTGGGCTTACAGGCCCTGTGCTCGCTTGGTTTAGTTCTTATTTATCAAATCGATTCCAATATGTACAGAAATGTGCTGACAGTACTCCATCATTATACACAGAAGTGAAATATGGTGTCCCGCAGGGCTCAGTACTGGGACCTTTACTGTTTTCACTTTACATGCTTCCACTGGGATCTATCATTAGGAAACATTAATGTTAATTTTCACTCGCATGCAGATGACACCCAGTTATACCTTTCATTTAAATCAAATGAAGTTTCTCCAATGTTGTCTTTAATTAGTTGTGTTAGTGAATTAAAGGAGTGGATGGATGAGAACTACTTGTCTTTAAATACAGATAAAACAGAGATGTTAATTGTTGGAGGGAATGATGCTGATCACAACAATATTTTGTCATCATTTAACT
This sequence comes from Polypterus senegalus, assembly GCF_016835505.1. Lineage (NCBI taxonomy): Eukaryota > Metazoa > Chordata > Cladistia > Polypteriformes > Polypteridae > Polypterus > Polypterus senegalus. Next base: position 112,748,041 of record NC_053166.1, read on the forward strand.
CAGTTGGAATCCCAATTAATTTTACTGAATCAGCCCACAATCTAGGAGTTATCTTTGACTCTAGCATGTCATTTAAAGCGCATATTACAAAGTTGTCCAAATCATGTTTCTTCCATCTTAAAAATGTTAGGAAATTAAGGAGCTTTCTAAATAAACAGGATTCTGAGAAATTAATTCATGCATTTATTTCTAGTAGGATTGACTACTGCAATGTGGTGTTCACTGGATGTTCAAACTGTTCTTTATACAGCCTCCAGTTAATCCAAAATGCTGCTGCAAGAATTATTACAAGAACAAGAAAATATGAACACATAACTCCAGTTCTTAAATCCTTTCACTGGCTCCCAGTTAAGTTTAGAGCAGATTTCAAAATCCTCCTTTTAACATATAAAGCATTAAATGACCAAGGTCCAGCTTACTTGTCTGAACTTATCATGACTTACAAACCAGAGCGTACATTAAGATCTCAAGATGCCGGTCTGCTTATGATTCCAAGGATTAATAAAATAACAGTGGGAGGTCGAGCTTTTAGTTACAGGGCCCCTAAACTGTGGAATGGTCTGCCTGCTACTATAAGAGGTGCCCCTTCAGTCTAGGCCTTTAAATCCCAGCTGAAGACTTACTACTTCAGTTTAACATATCCTGACTAGAGCTGCTGATTAACTGTACAAACTGTACTCTGTTGTTAATCATTACCACTAAAACATAAGTAACATGATAGTTGTAATTTGATACTAACCCTCACCTATTCTGTTTCTCTTCTCGGTACTCAAATGTGGCAGTTCGTGCCATAGCCCACCTGCCAAGTTGTTTTGCCTGCCTATGGTAAAGTCATCCCTGATGGAAGATCACAGGAATCATGGAAAAGAGGGGTCCTTTCATCGGATTAGCGCTATTTCAGCTGTGGAATAGCCAAATGGGGGAGGCAGCTTGATGAATGAGGTCACCAGGGCTCTAAACAAATCCAAATCATATTATGTGATATCACATACTGTTAAATTCTACTCCGTACTTCTAAATTTTTTATTTTTATACTGTATTGAGGATTTGTTGAGGAATTGAACATTTTGTCTATTGTACTGTATTGTATTGACCCCCTTCTTTTTGACACCCAATGCACGCCCAACCTACCTGGAAAGGGGTCTCTCTTTGAACTGACTTTCCCAAGGTTTCTTCCATTTTTCCCTGGGAAAAATTTTTTTTTGGGAGTTTTTTCTTGTCTTCTTAGAGAGTCAAGGCTGGAGGGCTGTCAAGAGGCATGGCCTGTTAAAGCCCATTACGGCACTTCTTGTGTGATTTTGGGCTATACAAAAAATAAACTATTGTATTGTATTGGATCTGTGGTGCTCTTTCTTCGCATGAAACCATACTGCTGCTCACTTATAATCACCTCACTTCTTAACATAGCTTATACTACTCTTTCCCATAACTTCATGCTGTGGCTCATCAGTTTTATTTCCCTGTAGTTACTGCAGTCCTGCACATCCCCCTTATTCTTAAATATCGGCACCAGTACACTTCTCCACTCCTCAGGCATCTCACTTTTGAAGATTCCATTAAACAATGTGGTTAAAAACTCCACTGTTATCTCTCCTAAACACCTCCATGCTTCCATAGGTATGTCATCTGGACCAACGGCCTTTCCATTTTTCATCCTCTTCATAGTTGTCCTTACTTCACCTTTGCTAATCCGTTGCACTTCCTGATTCACTATCTCCACATCATCCAACCTCTTCTCTCTCTCGTTCTCTTCATTCATCAGCCTCTCAAAGTACTCTTTCTATTTGCTCAACACACTCTCCTCGCTTGTGAGTATGTTTCCATCTTTATCCTTTATCACCCTAACCTGCTGCACATCTTTCCCTGCTTGGTCCCTCTGTCCAGCCATTCAGTACAGGTCCCTTTCTCCCTCCTTAGTGTCCAACCTCTCATACAACTCATCATACACCTTTTCTTTAGCCTTCGCCACCTCTCTCTTCACCTTGCGCCTTATCTCCTTGCACTCTTGTCTACTTTCTGCATCTCTCTGACTATCCTACTTCTTCTTCACAACATCCTCTTCCTCTGTATACTCTTCTTTATTTCCTCATTCCTCTACCAGGTTTCCTTTTCCGCCTTATTTTTCTTTTATTTTTACTCTTGAATAAAAGCATACTTGTTTTATTACACCTTTTGTGAAAGTGTTTCTTTGATATTTGGGTTTCACAAATTCTACACGTCACGTCAAAATTATGTCATTATTACAAACATTTTCTGTTTTAGCCATGTGTTCAGCATTTCTTGCCTTGCATTTCGTCTGTCATTCTATATTTATGCAGATCATTGTAGACATAGAACACACATGAAATGAATGTATTTCAAATCATGATATTTTATTACCTATATAATTCCTTATAAACGTATCGTCAGATTCAACACAGGTTTGAACAGTTTGCAGCAGGGCATTGCCTTCACCTGATTGAATGGGTGTGTGGGAATGTAGCAGGCTGCGTTCTGTTAAACAACAGATTTGCAAAATAAAGGTGGGCTATTAGTGCAGTGATAAAGAGCTACAAGCTTCTTGGTATACATGAGGAAAATTTAAGGACCATAGTTAGACAAGGAATTAACAATCTTAACCTTTTGGAAATGTCAGTAGCAGTCAAATATTGACCTGTAATTTGTGCTTTCACTTAAAAATTATATTTATTAGCATCAGAACCAATAACAAGCAATACAAAGTATCATAAAACCTGTTTGGGTTAAGTTGCTGCTCTCCCTTCCCTTTTATCAAAAACCAGCACACACAATAAAACACCTGGTTTATTGTTAGCTGAGCGTGGCAAATATTTTACAGTTTTCTCAAAACTCACAGAAAATGTTACTGAGTAATAATCACTAAATTCAAGGTTATTTTCCCATGTCATTTCCCAGAATACATTCCACTCCTAGGATAAGATTTTCAGGCCAAGGTCTATCACCTGAAATCTGTCAAATGAAAAAGTTATAGCATCTCCTGTACTGCCCCACACCTTCAGAGTACTGGGTTTAAATCCAGGGTCAAAATATGCACATTCTCCCTGTGTCAACACAGGTTTGCTACTGACATTTTGCCATTCCTCCCACATCTCAAATGCATTTATTTTAGATTGATTGGTGATTCTAAATTGTCCCAATAAGAATATGAGAGGATATTCCGTGAATGGATGGATGGATTAATGCTCCATCCAAAGCTGGTTCCTGTATTTTGCCCCATTTCTGTAGCTGTTTTATTTTTAATGAGTGGTACCATTTTTCATTAATGTTTTAACTGTTTTCATAGCAACACCAGAGCAAGCCTCCTAGCAGGGACTCTAGTCCTATTTCAGAAGGCCATTAAAAGCAGCATGGATTTTGCTTCTGTCCTGTTTTCTTTGTTTCTCTGTTATTCTTTTTCCTCTTCTATTCATCCCTCCCTTGTGCTAGTTTATTAATTTCTTTTCCCATTAGAACCATACTAGATTAATTCTGCTGGAGGAAGAATCTTATAATCAAGGAAAGATAATAAAGGTGGATGACAACAATCTAATATTTGAAAAAATGTGGAGAGATTTTCCATTTCCATTCAAAACAGATTTTCATTGGGCTGTAAATAAATGCCATCATGTGGCATTTTTGTGAAATTTAAGTCTATGGACTTTTTGTGGTTGTATTAATTGATTACTGTATGTACCTCCAATATTCCTTATTGAAATTGAGTATAGAAATGGGAATAAATGAGTTTCTGGAATAATCTCAATGTTTTTTAAAGTGGCTATCATCTCAGATTTACTGAAGTTAAGTAGGTGTCTGTCACCATTTGAGATGATTTCTAGTTTTTTTTAACATTGCCCCTGTGACACACACTTACCAAATCATCTATGTAAGCCACAAAAACTTAAGCTGCATGTTTAGTAATCTGCTGTAGCTTTTAAAGTGTTGGTTTGTCAGACTAATAAACAAGGTAATGAGGCTGAAATTGGTAAAAGACTGGATAACACAGATAAATAGACAACACAAGGTTCTTGGACACTTTAAATAGTCTGTGTTTTGAGTGGATAAATTAGTGATGATTGCATTTAGAGAATATGCTTTTTGTATTTATATTCCAAATAAAATTGTTATCTAGGGTAGTTCCTAAATACTTCATTTTTGTCACTAGGTCTACCTCTTCACTCAGAACAAATATAGATGAACATTCAGATTTTTGTCTGTTAAAATCAAATCTCATTTATTTGGTCTTTTTGACATTTAGAGTAAGATTGTTCTTATTAGGAAAAAAAATACTAAACAGTCCAGTTGATTTACATAATGGCTTTCATCCTACACAGATTTGTCTCATATCGGCATGGTGTCATCAGCCTATGTGATAATGGAACAACGGTTATTGTTTTGTCTCAGGTCACTCGTGAACAGTGCAAATAAGTAAAGGACACAAAACATACTGTTCAGGAGTGACCTGAGACAAAACAATAAGTCCCTTACAATTTAAAAGAAACTCCTGAATCTATAATGTAAAAAATGGGCTGGATGGTATTCAGTGCTGAAGAAAACTCCAGAAATGGTGATCTGCCTTAGGAACCAGGCTTATCAAGAAACTTGTACATTTTATGTGGGGTAACCAGCAGAGCATCCTCCACACTTCTATTTGCAAAGCAAGCAAATTGATGGTTATTTTGAAATGAGTTATCCTCGTCATTAAATTTTTTTTACTAAATGTTTAAAGCATTTCATCGGAATGGATGTGAGTGCCACTGGCCCCTATTTATTGCAGACTGCCTGGCCTGGTGACCTTAGGAAGTGGGCTAACAACTGACTATTTTCACAGCTCAGGTACAATACCATGGTTATGGGGCCAGTTAAAAAGCAAATGAAAAACTGGAGACAGCTCTTTGAAACTGGACTTCAAGAGCCAACCAGATATGTAATTTAGTCCTGCTGCCCTGTTGGTTTGTATGTGCTGAAAAAAATTCTCCACCTCAGCTATACTGTCCTCCATCTCAGTAATATTTCTGGTATTTTTACAAAGCTTCTCCCTTACTTGAGTAATATGGGCATTGAAATCATTGGTTTAGAATCTTTAAAAATGGCCATTAAGTTCATTCTCTAAAAGTTTGTGGTCCTTGTCTATTTGAAAAGTCACACTTTCTTAGAATCTAGTTCTGTACTTGTTTTCAGACCTTTCCAAACTTTCTTTGGATTTTAATGGTTAAACCATCTTTTTGAGTTTTCCCCCATACATCCTTTTACTTTCTTTACTTAATGTTTCCTCCACTTTACTTGTCAGATGAACATGTTGTTTATCCAAAAGTAGTGCCTTTATATCTTTATTGATCCATGGTTATATACTCAATTTACAAATACTACAATTCTGCTATCAGGTCCCTGATTTATATTTATATCCTGTATTAATATTTTTATTTGCATTTTGAGCATCATTTTTGTGCATTGTAACTCATAAATGTGTACAGCACTCTGGGTTTATACTGTAAACAGAAGTACACTATCATCAGAACAAATTAAATTAAACAATGCAAAAGAACAGAGTTTTATCCTAACCACTGACAAAAGAAGTAAGAGAATGAGTGAAGTGTTGGGAATAATTAAACAAGGACGGATTAAAAGAATATGAAACTTCCAAAGCTGAAGAGCCAAGCTTTAATGAAGGAATTTATTTTAAATTCAAATACTTTTTCTGAAGCTCTATTTCTATCTTGTTGTATCTGTGCTCTTTTAATAAACACACAAAATTTGAAACAGCATTATGCAAAATATGATACTGGGCAAAATTCAAAAATATCTGGAGCAGAAAAGAAATGTAAATCGGAGGGGCACCCGAGGCCATGATGGAAAGAGAAATGCAGGCATACCCAATTGATGCTTATATTTGATAATAAGACATTATTTTGCATAGTAAAACAAATAAGAAGAGTTAAACATTTTTAAAATTATTCCTAAAAGAATTTACATAATATGGAATGCTTATAGATTGAAAGGAAGAATTTTATGCATCTTGGTAAAAGGAAAAATGCAAATAAAGCATTAGAAGGCAATTTGGGCTGCCAATGGATTTATTATAGCATTTATATTACAGCAGTTTCAAAAAGGGGAAAAGAAAAAGAGATAAAGTGCCAAGTGGAGTAGATTAAAATATGGTATAGATAGACTCAGTGGGGCATTAAAAAGATGAGGTACCATTATTATGAAACAGTCTATTGGTATACTTGCTGTACATACAGAAGAGAGTCTTCTGAGAATCCTCCTACTGCTTATATACACATTACAAGGTCTATTATTCATCCATCAAATCATCCATCTTATATATCTACCTTTTCCACTTCAAAGAGTTGTGGTATTCATTATTAATATCCAAATTTTGTTATCTGAAGGCATAGAGGTTACCAAGTCTAATTAAGACCAAACTGAACAAAGACAAACAGTGCACACAAATGAACCAATGAGGAAAATAGAAATGGTTAAGGTCATGCTCGTGGACATGTTTTCCCCTTCATTTTGATTGTTTAGGATGGAGAATCAGCTAATGTATTTTGGAATGCAATCTCTGTAGCTGCATGCTTTACTGAAGAAATTGGTAGCATCTGAGCTTATTTAGATTAGAGTTTGAAGACTTGTGTGATAAACACCTTGTTACTGTTTAATTCTTCTTCAAAGATTTCAGTAATGAATGTTTCACATTTAAAAGCTTACCACTTACGTAGTATGTCAGTGAAAGAAAACAACTGATTTAATGCATTTTATATCTAATAATCACGGGAAATGTTAATTATGCAAGCATGTGAAGGCTTTCACAAGGCACAATGAATAGGCAGATAGTGTTGAAACTGAGATGAACTTGAGAGTTAAACAAAATACATCAGCACTTGAGGGTTCAACAACTGAAATAAAGGCAATTGCCTTGAAAACACTTCCTGGAAATGGCTCTCTTTAAAGGAATGGTCAGGCTTTTATATTTCAGTATTTATATAATTCATGCTATCTTAATGCAGTCACCAAACACAGGGCACATTCTTTATGTTGCAGATAACAGGGACCAGATTGTAACACAAATGTCTTGCCTTTATGTTTAATATACACTGCCGAAGTTAGCAGGGCAGGACCTCCCTTTTGATTATAAAGGTGGTTTTGAGACACTTCTCAAACTGACCTTTGTTTCCACCCATGACCACAGATTAGCTGTGGTCCTATCTGTACCATCACTCTCTAGATCTACATGATCAAAAGTTGCAGTTTCCTCATTCTCAGTTTTCCAAGTTTTTCAATTTTCCTTTTCCATATTTTATCATATCTATGGAACCTTATCACAAGAACAGGACAGAGCCTGACACAACTGATGTTCTCAAACCCCTTCTTACTAGTCTCCAAATGGCCCGAAGTAATCACTTTGCAAATCTTGGTTACTAGTGCTGGATTAAGGTGATCACAGGCCAAAAGACTCCACAATCTTCTTCGTCTTCTTTCAGCTGCTCCCGTTAGGGGTTGCCACAGCGGATAATCATTTTCCATCTCTTCCTGTCCCCTGCATCTTCCTTTGTTACACCCATCACCTGCATGACTTCTCTCACCACATCCATAAACCTTCTCTTAGGCCTTCCTCTTGCCTGGCACCTCTATTCTTAGCATCCTTTTCCCAATATACCCATTATCTCACCTCAAAGCTAATTGCTAATATAAAAGCCTATGTTTTCTAATGTAGCTGGTACTGACTGACAAGGGACATTCTAACATGATTCAGAATTGGCAAAACATTGAAGAAAACATTAATCAATGCAACTTTTTAAGTGGTAAAACATGGGCCTCATATATAAAATCTTGCTTAGATTCTCTAATAAAATTTTACATACATTTGATAGGCAAAAAAAAAATCGGTGCGAATACCAAAGTAAATACAAACACTACCATCTACCTTTTAATTAACAAATGGTTTGTTCTATCATTGACTTTGTATGGGAGTGCCTTTCATCTGGATTTATACCCACTAACACTATACTGTACTAAACTTAATTGTAATCCTATCAGTTACATTTACGTGCTTATTTATTTTAGAAAAATACTTGTTTTGTTCTTTTTTTTTAATGTTGACATTTTAGTCCAGTATGCCTGCATCAGCTGTTGTATTTTTCTTCAGCATGTTGGTTCTAAACTATAGAAAGCAGGAGCTACTACAATGTCTGCGTCCTCTCTTTGGCAGACTTTATTAACTCAGCAGCTACAAAAGCCAAGGTGACAACTCTGACATATCTTGTTGGCCTTATGAAGAGGATGGTGGCAGCATTTTGGATAACTCATGTTCTTATGATTCAGCTATGGAAGACAGCTTATGATAATTATCAACGTTTATGTGGTGGTCAACGTCCAGGTAAGGGTTAACTACAGGGTGTATGCTGAAGTAAGAGGGCTATCTTATGAGTGATTGAATGCTTCAAAATGTTGTAGGGACCAATGTACCTTGGTGCAAGTTTACAAAATGGAACCATTAGGTCAATGTCCTGTGCCATGGGCCGCACCTTCTGCCCTATATTAAAATTGGGGCAGTCATGTTTATGAAAATCAAAGCTAATAGCTAACTGGCCTTATTTTTTCACATAAAGCAACATTATTATGGCGGTTGAGAATACAAAAGCAAACAGATGCAGCTTGTGAACTGTTACTTGAATGGGACTCAAGGTTAATTTGAAAAATAAGTGCATATGCATGAAGAACTTCATATCAAAACGAAGTAAACATGCTAAACACTGAAGAGCTCCATCAGTGGCAATTACTGATAAAGCAACAATGGGCCACTATAGCACATTACTATTACAAAGGGGAACTTTCTATTAACGAACATTTGCATATGAACTAACCAATCAGGCTATTGATTAATATGTTGGCATAGTTTGTAACCTATTGAATTTCATGAAAACAAGTACGTTTTAGCATAATTCAATACAATTTAAGGAGCAAGGGCAGACTCACATTTTCAAAGACACATTGCTGCAGCTAGTCAGAGAGAAGCGGCTTTGACAAGATAACCGCCATCAGACTCCTAACAAGCTGTAAGGCAGAATCAGAGGCAGAGGAGAATGACAGGGCCCTATGCCACCTCCTGCATTTGACTGTCTGCTTCATCCTAAGCTTCTCTTTGTCCTTTTCGTATTTGGAAATATTTAACTGCTCTTGTTGACTAAGTGTAAATAAAGCTTTGCTAATTTATGTAAGAATCATAATGTTTAATTCAAATTTAAAAAGATCAAAACTGAATCAAGGGAATATTTGTCTTAGTCCTCCCATGACTCCATTTTGGGTACTGTGAGAGGTACACTCATGATAAACATATAGTCATTCTAGGTAAGGAATCGATGCGGTATGGCTGAGTACTAAAGAATTTATGGTACACCTTAGACATTTTTAGAGATCTTAATTTATTCATTCAGTTTGTCCATTATTCTCTGCATGGCACATGGAGGTGAAATTTACTTTGGTTCATACTTTATTACGAAAGAATTTCCAAAATCAACAGACAAATTGAGGATCTCTGCCTAAAATTATGGTATTATGGAGCCTCATTTAAAAGTGTAAACAAATCATTTGTGAGAATAATGAAGGTGTGATATATTCTAGTAGGTTATTACAAATTGGTCACCCATCAACAGCCTAGCTCTTAAGGATTATTAAAGATTTTATTAACTAGTGCTCTAGACAACAATTCGCAGGTAATACATTTTTCAGTTCACATAAAATGCATATGTAAATGTAAACATATAAATCAGTTCATAATTCATTTAAATTACCACATTATAAAAATACTAGCAAAATACCCGCGCTTCGCAGCAGAGAAGTAGTGTGTTAAAGAAGTTATGAAAAAGAAAAGGAAACATTTTAAAAATAACGTAACATGATTGTCAATGTAATTGTTTTGTCACTGTTATGAGTGTTGCTGTCATATATATATACAGTATATACACACACATATAAACATATATACATATACATATAAACATATCTACATATACACATATTTACACATACACATATATATATATATATATATTGTGGTAGATATTGGGCGCTCTCACTCCCTTGAACCCCTGTCCACGACTCCAGACACCAGGTAAAAGTCCTCCAATTAACTTTATTAAATCTCCACAGTGTACAAAACACCCTCTCCTCCACTATACTCATAAATCACAATAATACAAACAATAAACCAATCCTCCAGCTCCCAGACTCGTTGCCACCCTTTCACCCAGCTCTCAAAGTCCTTTAATATCACCTGACCCGGAAGTGTTCTCCATCCCCAGTCCATGTGACTCTCAATCACTTCCGGGTCAGGTACAAGTTCTTTTCTTTACCCCGGGAGCACGTCATTCCTTGTCCACATATGCTTCCGGGGCGTAGGGAAAATAGCCATTGTTCCTCCCTGCAGCATCCCCTAGTGGCCCCCATGGCATCCAGCAGGGCTGCGCATAAAAACTACATTGTCCATGATGCCCTGCTGGTCTTCTAGGAACCTCCATACTGCAAGGAGGGCTCCACCTGGCGGCTTGGGGGTATTGGCCGGGATAAACAGCTGGCCATTCTACACAGTATTCCCCTCCCAGTGATGAATTATAATGATTCGGAGCGGCCTGCCCCGAGAGGGAAGTCTTCCTCCAAGAGGACGTTCTGGTTGAGCCTTGATTAATTCGAACATCTTGGTCCCTGGAAAACCTAGGGGGAATATTAGTCCATATTGACAGCTTGTCCCCCTCTCTCCAAGGGCAGTTTCTCCAAATGTGGCCCAACCTTCGGCATCCGTAACACTGCCTCTGTCCTCCTGGTATTCTCCCCCTGCGGGACTGAAAACAATTAGGAAATGTTATGTCCACCCCTTGTCTTGCTGGGAGTGAAACCCCTGCCGCCTCTAACCGTGTTCTCTCTTCTATCCCTTTCTTGTCAAGAGACCCCCCAGATCTCCTGCTTGATCAGGGGGTTGTCCACAGTCTGAGTCTCTCTATTAAGTAAAGAGAGACCCTTTACTGTCTGCACCCCTTTTGATTTACAAATTACCGGTGGTGGCGTCTTTAGGGCCGCCTCGCTCTGGGACTCAGCACTGTCTAGCTGCCCCGGATCAATTAGCCCTTCCGCCGACCACTCGGTTAACGTACCGGCCTCTCTTGTAGGGCACTTAGTGTACTGGCACCCGCTATTTATTAAAAACTGGCCCGGATTACACTGCGTCCCTCTTGTTTTATATACGGTACAGGTTTCACATACCTGTACTGCCACATCATGACATACGGGAGGCTCCCCACCAAATCGCCGCACGTAGTCCCTCACCTTCGTCAACGGCTCTTTGGTTGCAGCTCCCAACTCCCCGACGATCTTCTCTATGCTCGTCAGGACCTGTAAGAAACTTACTACAGGCTCGAGAAGGTTCTCGAGTTCCTGCAAGTTCATATTAATGTTTACTTCGGTCGGCAGGAGACTTACTTCCTTGTTCGTCATACCTGCAAACCGGGAGCCAATGGGCATGTCCGCTTCTGGCAGGTGCTCTGGAGTGTCTCGTGGAGGCTTCTGGGACTTGGAGTTCTTGGAGGATCGGGTTGCCTCTTTCGGCAGGCTGTGGTCTGTCTTATATAAATTTATAACATCCCAACTAGCCATTTCCCGACCCTCCTTACCTTTTTGTGGGGTGAGCGGTGCCTCGCTCGCCTCCCCCTTCTCCTTTGAAATATCCAAGTCCAAAATGGGGAAGAGGAAGGGCAAGCAGAGCAATATCGCCAGCGGGAGTGACCTGTGTGCAATGGCCGACGCTTGGGAGGAGTTTTTCTGCTGCCTTTCAAGTCCGGAGAAACCTCCAGGAGGCAACGATCATTTTGTTCCGTGCATGTACCTCGGAGATGATCACCTGGAGGCTCCGAGGGAAAAAGAAAACTGCCCTGAAGACAATGCTCCTGTCTAAGCCAGAGCACCTAGGAGCTGACTTCCGCATGATGGTAGCCGACGAGGGACACGGTAGTGATCCCGGTACTTTCTGGGAAGGAGGAGGTCCGCGTCCCGCTGTTTGTGCCTTCGTACTCGAAGAAAAGGACTTGGACATTCCGAAGGGGAAGGTAAGCTCTTCCTTCTTTTCTACGTACTGCGGTCACAGTCAGTTCACGTGATTACGTGGGAGGTGTAATGATGTCACACGCAGCTCTGCCCCCCACGGCCATCGAGCTAACGTCCATTACAGTATATGGAGAAAAATAGGTTCCAGTTATGACCATTACGCGTAGAATTTTGAAATGAAACCTGCCCAACTTTTGTAAGTAATCTGTAAGGAATGAGCCCTTCCAAATTTCAGCCTTCTACCTACACGGGAAGTTGGAGAATTAGTGATGAGCGAGTGAGTGAGTGAGTGAGTGAGTGAGTAAGTCAGTGAGGACTTTGCCTTTTATTAGTATAGATTATAAAGGTCAAACATCAAAAGGTTAAACAACAATATTCTTGCATTTATGAAACTCTTATGCCATAGGAATAGTCATACAATTTGTAGGGGGAGTCATTTCCACCTTCATCTAAGCCAGCCAAAATGTCAGAGCCAAACCTGCTGGTTTCACATCCTGAGCTTGTGTTGTCGATTCTAGATCTGGTTTTAACTTTGGCTACTTTGTATTACTCCTATTTAATTCAGATTGTTGTCATTTAGTGCAGTCAGTACACATTTGTTAACAAACTTTGAACACAAGTGTAATAAGCTTAACAAAGCCATCCATTGCTGTTGGTTCTCCACTAAGAAATGGTAAAACATAATGTTTTGGGCTGCTGATTTAAAATAAGGTTTTACGGATCCAGAATATCTCGGTAGCTTGTAGGGGTCTCCCAAGAAATACTCTAAAGTAAGATGTTTGGGGTTTCTGAACAATAACAGTAATCTGATCCTGGGTAAAACCACAAACTTCGGTTGCTCCATACTAAGCTGCATTACTACTTGTTGAACAGTAAAAGTTTAATTCTTTAAGTGAATCTATACATTCCTCTTATGTTTCTGGAGCGTTCTCAGTGTTTTCTTCCTTAAGTCATTTTTATTAACTGGGCCTAGTTTTTATTATAGCCAAGCTGGAAAAATAGTAAGGACTTGGAAAAAAAATATGTATACTACGGTCTAAAGACTAGGATGTGACAGGATTTCTTAAGGAGCAGGCAAAATAGTGATCAAAAAGACAGGCACATGAAAGAACATGTAAAACTGAATACCAGACAATAAATTACTAAATGGGGGCCAGAATAACAAAGTTAAAAAGTCCTGAAATATGATTCTAAAAAATTCTTTCCATAAATAACTCTTCCTCAAAAACAGCACACTTTTTATTATATTATTTGACAGCTAAAACTAGGACATGCGCTGCCGTGTACCTCCCTAATATAGTCATAGCATGATCTTGACATTTGTCCCACCCAAAAGAATTGAGGAGAGAAGTGGGAGAGAAGTTAGAAAAATGAGACCAAAAACAGTGGCCACAAAATGTCAACCTCTTAACAATAAAAAAAATAAAGGATAACTGGAAAATACTTTTCACTTTTTTGAAGCTAGACACTATCAATACAATATTTCTTGCCTCAATTTGCAATTATTAGCCCTTTTTTCTTATTTTTGTATTTTTAGGGATATGCTTCTTTTGTTTTATGTCTATTTAGCACACTCCTATTAAGTCTGAGCTCTTTAAAAGTTAGTGTGCATATGCAGGCACTTGCGTTTCACCACCTCGGTCCAGTTGCATGAAAAAATTGCTGCAGGCTCTTCACTGAAGCTTTATAATTGATGGTTACTGGATTTTTACACTCCAAGTTGTTTGTCTGCTGCAAATTAAACAACCCTGCAGGACAATCTGTGCTTTCCAATTATTATTATTCTAATTATTATTTTAGGAGGTTAGTATTACAAAATATATATACGGGTTGGATAATGGATGGATGGATATATTTATATATATATATATATATATATATAGCGGCATCCGGCTGGGGTGGAGCCCAGCCGGGACGCCCAGGAAGACCGGAGGAGGGCTTGTACCTCCTCCAGACCGCGAGGCGACCGCCCTGGTTGTATTGGGCCAGAGGGAGTGGCCCACAGGAGGCAGACGACGCGTGCGGCTGATGGACAGGTAAGCCCACCGACGTCTGTCTCCCTGTCTTCGCCGATGGCTCTGCGCAAGCCGGAAGAGTCACCTTTCTTGCAGGTTCTTTTTCCGTCGGGTTGGAGAAGCTGAAGGGGAAGGCGGTCGCGTCATCGGACGCCGTGTAGTACGGAGGAACAGAGCGCCGCTGGAGCCTTTGGCCGGGAGAGTACAGTGGGGAAGGTGAGTCTTGCCCTCCCCGTACAGCATGAGGGAGAATTTGCCGAAAACGGCCGTGACTGTAATAAGAGTGACCGGCATCAAGTAGGCAATTCTCCAACAGCGGACGCGGCAGTGCAGACTGCCTGCGGAGCGAGGAGAACGAGATCGCATGGGTTGGCAGGACAGGGGCTGATGAGTGCCCTGGGTCCTAGCGCCCTGCGCTCCGAGCCCGTGGCTGTCTCCTGTCGCTCTGCAATGACGCAGACAGGGCTGGACTTGAGGTTTCACCATGCTCAGACCCAGACCGTCAGAGTGTCCAAGAGAAGAAGGAGAAACCGAGGGGTGAATGCCAGTTCCTCCGATAGGATGGGACGTGTCGCTGGGTGCGCGTGTCCAGTGAAGGGCCGTCCTCTGCGGAGGCAGAGGGAAACCCCTGGGCGGGTCGAGGAGCCGCTTGTGAGAGCGGTCCCGCCAAGGACGAGCGGACGGGCATGGAACCTGCGGCGGAGGAGCCGAACAGGCAAGTTGCGGGCTGTCGGTGGGAGGGGAGAGCGCTGCCAGTACAGAGACCGGTGGGACGCTCGATGCGGGTGTCCAGGCAGTGCTTCTGGCCCTCCCTTTTGTCTTTTTGCAGGACTGAAGCCCCGACGAGCACTAGGACTGGCGCCGCTGGGAACCTGCCCTCCTGGAACGGGCTGCTCCACGGGAGGACTCTCCATCGGAGAGCGGAAGGTGCCCTGGCTGGCGGGGACTGTGGAGGCAAGAGCGACTCAGACCAGAGGAGCGCGTTGGCCTCGGAGGGGGTGCCGAAATAAGGTGTCCCAGGGTGCTGTAATGGACCCTGGGTACGTAGTAGGACCCACTCCGGGGACGTGCTGCCCTCTCGGGATGTGCCGCTCGGACCGACATGTCAACGCTGGCAGTGGGGCACTGTGGCATCCGGCTGGGAGTGGAGCCCAGCCGGGACGCTCAGGAGGACCGGAGGAGGGCTTGTACCTCCTCCAGACCACGTGGGGGCTTCCACCCTGGTTGTATTGGGGGCCAGGCGGCGCCCCAGTGCCTGAAGAAACCTGGAGCCCAGCACTTCCGCCACACCAGGAAGTGTTCAGGGGAAGAAGACAGGGGACACCCGGAGGGCTTCCAGGTGCGCAGCCGGCACTTCTGCCACACTGGGGCGTGTCTGAGGAGGAATGCCGGAAAACAGCTGGAGCCCATCCGGGTTGCTATATAAGGGGCCGCCTCCCTTCATTCAGTAGCGGAAGACGGGTGGAAGAAAGACGGAGCTGGAGAGAGGACTGGAGGCATTTGGACTGTGAGGCCTGGACTTTGGGGGATCGGTGCTGGAGGCACTGGGACGTGCACTGACTAACTTGTAAATATAATTAGTGTAAATAAACGTGTGTTGGGTGAACAATGTCCGTCTGTCTGTGTCCGGGCCAAGTTCCACTATATATATATATATATATATATATATATATATATATATATATATATATATATATATATATATATATATATATATATATACACTGTATATATATAAATATATATGTATATTTCCTCTGTGATGTAATGAGTTTCAGAGTATTAAAGTGTTTGTTATTGTATTTGCTGCTAATATTTACACAGTTGTCCTGAAGAGTGTAAATTTAAACTATTAACTGTTGAAATTCACAATGTTCCTTTACCCTTCTCATGTTTTCCAAACACATAGAAATTTTTTCATAACAATTAAAATCAGTCACCCTTCAAAGTCGTATAGTTGACATCAAGCAATGTCTGGCTGCACTTGACTCCAGAACTATGTCTTTGATTTCATCATGTGGGTGTCTTTGTGATCTGTTAGGCGGCCTGACTGGCTGGCTTTGGAAGTACGACCAAGGTGTATTTTGTTAACTTTGCTTTCTCGCCTCGACCAGGTTGAGGAAATTGTACTTGGTAATATCATATACAGTATTATTTCTCTTAAATTCACTTATTGGTGACATCTAGTTATCCATACTGACTTTTTATGAATCACAGTATTGGATTTTCTTAAATACTAGACTATCCCTCTTATGCTCTTTCTGAATATGGCATATAATGGGCCTGTTTATTTATGAAAATAAATATCTATCATTTTTATTTTTGGTATGTAACAGTTTTTGAAGTGCACTTAAAAAGGAAAAGTTTCATTATTCTAATTATTTTGTAAAATTTTTCAGATGAATTGACACTGAGGCATAATTTGAGATAAACATACAAAGCAAACTCCATCGTTTAATTAAAGTGACTGCTGATCACATGGGTTTATCAATGGGACCATTTTAGCACCCTGATTACAGTGTACTTTTTTGTAAAAAAAAAACTCCAAAATGCTTTATGTGCAATTACCATTAGGACTGATTATAAATTCCTTCATTGTCTCAATTGTTTCTTTTTTGATTTGTTTTGCTCAACATTGCACGATTTAGTGTTTAGCTCTGGGAATTTCCTGTTTTGTGATGTCCCTTGTAATTGCACTTGGCTGTGAATGCAAACTGTTTTGAATAAATGAATGAATAAATTCATCAACTATGGCGTCAGGTTTAGAACATAAGATTGCTACTAACTAACAAGCGCAGTATGCAGAAATATCAATTAACTGCTGCTGAAGTAATTATAATAATAAAAAACAGAAAAGAAAAAATAATAATAAAAAAATGAAATAACATTATAGTAATTCATAGTTAAGCTGTAAGATGTCCAATAAACGTATGTGAAAAAATCCTTTTAAGTTCAAGTTGATCTTTGTAAAATGACAATTATAAGACATGGTGTATCCATCCATCCATTTTCCAACCCGCTGAATCCGAACACAGGGTCATGGGGGTCTGCTGGAGCCAATCCCAGCCAATAAAGGGCACAAGGCAGGAACCAATCCTGGGCAGGGCGACAACCCACCGCAGACATGGTGTATAAGTAAAAGCAAATAAAACAATTTAAAAAAAACATCATATAAGATAGGGCTTAACAGACATAAAAAATGTTAAGTTACTCCTGTGCATTATAAGAAGTTTTTGTCTATTCCTAGGAAATGAGTTAGTGTTGAAATCCCTGCTCAGTGTCACTGTTCTTATGATGCTAAATGAATTATTTATTGCTAAGTTTTGTTAGATTGTAACCAATACCCAAAATCAAAATTTAAAGAAAATTAAACTATATTTTCTGAAAATCGTGAATGCAGTAGTTCTGGTATCTGTCAGATTTCTTCACCGCAATTTGTCTATCTGTCTATAATAGTATTCAACCAAAGTCTCATATCTCTTGTTAACTTCTCTATTGTATTTCTTTCATTTTCATTCCATCCACTCCTGGAATGTCCTACTCACAAATATGTCTTGGCCATTTTCCTGGATGTAGGGAATGTATTGTGTAACTAATTACTGTCAAATTCAAAGTTGTCTCATGTCTTTAATGAACACCTTAAGGATATTTGTGATAGGTAGAATGCCTAGTAGGAAATGGGAGGACTTTTGCCCTTGGAACTTCTGCAGATTTTGTTTTTTTTCTCCAGTTTTTTCTGTAGTTTGAAAAAAATTCTTTCTTCAGCCATCTGATCTTATTATTGGACTCATCTTTAGAGACTTAAAAATTATTCAATATGTAAGGACTGTTCTTTTCTACGAATTACGTATCTATACAAGTGCTTATTCATTTTATAATTAATTCATTATTATTCCTATTTAGTTTCATTTTTTTTTTCTTTGCTGGTAACTATTTTTTTAAATCTTGCAAAGAAATTTGAGCTAAACCCTCTGTATGAAAATATACAAATGAGACAAATGTTGTTGTTGTTGTTGTTATTTGTGTTCTGCCTTTATGAAAACCAAAGAAGTTGAAGAGGTAGAAACCATCAAGAAATCCTCCTAATGTGTAGAAGAGAATCAGCTTTAATGCCAGACATGAAAAAGAATACTGTTGTGTGCTGACCTGCTGTAACAAATTCACAAAATAAGTAAAGAAACTTACATAAGCTTTCCATATTAAATAAAGCTTTACCTGGGTACTCTACTTAACAAATGTAAGCTGAGCTTCATAAGGACAATTTTGAAAATGTGATGTGAAATCTTTTGCTGAAAATGTAAAAAGCTTTTTAAAATATTAAATGTGTTTTACAAAGCTGTTGTTTTGTTTTTCTCTGTTTATTGTAATAAGTAAATGTAATTGTTACTTTTACTGTCTGATTCATGTTGCATATTAATATCTTTATTTCATACTACAGTAATCACTTGCTATATCGTGCTTCGACTTTTGCGGCTTCACTCTATTGTGGATTTTATATGTAAGCATATATAAATTTATAACACAGATTTTTCGCTGCTTTGTGGGTTCTGCGGACAATGGATCTTTTTACTTCCTGTACATGCTTCCTCAGTTGGTTTGCCCAGTTGATTTCATACAAGGGACGCTATTGGCAGATGGCTGAGAAGCTAACCAATCTGAACACGCAGTTAAGTTCCTGTGTGCTGAATGGCTCAGTGATGGAGAGCTGAATTCGATTCCCCTGCTTTAACCAGGAAGTCTCGTCTCGCTCATTCAGCATCAACGTGTTTTGCTGTGTAAAGAGTTAACTTTTGTGCTCTTTTGTGTTTATCTTTGTGCATAGTCAAGCCCTTCATTATGGCTCCAAAACGATCTGCTACTGCTTCAGGGGCCGTGCCCAAGCGCCAACGGAAGATGTTAACGATTACCAAAAAGGTAAACGCTTTGGATATGTTGAAGGAAGGGAAAAGCTACACCGCTGTAGGACGCCATTACGGCATCAATGAGGCTATGATTCTTTTTATTTAAAAAGAAGGAAAGGAATATAAGATCTACGGCCACAGTGTCCTTTTAACCAGGGTGTAAAAAGAGTTGTAAGTGGATGTAATAAGGCAGTAGTCTGGATGGAATCTGATTTAGGGATTTGGATTGAAGACTGCCAGAAGAAGAACAACGGCAGTGCTACACAGTTGCCTGAAGAGGCTCCTTTAGAAGAGCTGTAACACTCTCCTTTGTTGTGCATTAAAACTAAACTCATCGTTATCGGAAAAGTCATCGTGTCATTGTTGGTGAGTAACCATAATTAACTTTCTACTTACAGCACTTAGTACATGTACGTACGTTTAGTGTCACTGTACACACATTTACTGTTTATACAATTTTTCTTGCATTGTACGTATTTATTGCTGGTGGCCTGTCTATCGTAATGGCTGTAACATATGTGATATTGGAGACATTAGATATCTTTTTAAATAATATTTAGGTTTTACTGTATATAAACAATGTGTTTACATACATAATTTCAATGAATCTTACCTAATATCTAAGAGAATACAAAGGGTTTATGCTGTATAACTGTGCGGGGAATATAAACAGTGTGGGAGAATTTATAAGAGCTTAAAATATATAAAAATAACCATACAAATATATGATTTCTACTTCGTGGATTTTCACCTATCGCGGGGGGGTCTGGAACGCAACCCCCGCGATCAAGGAGGGATTACTGTACTGTGAAATTTACCCTTAACAGTTTCTAACTGTGTCCTTGTGATCTTCATGAACTCATTTTAAAGTAACACACTAATTCACCATACTAATTCATACTTTTTAATCATGTCTCCTCATAACCTTCTTTTGTTTAAAAAGGCTCAGCTCTTTTAATACTTCTTCATAATTCATCCCCTGTAGCCCTGGAATCAGCCTAGTTGCTCTTTTCTGGACTTTTTCCAAAGCTGATATTTCCTTCTTGTAGCCTGGAGACCAAAAATGTATGTAGTACTTCTGATGAGGCCTCACCAGTGCATTATAAACCTTAAGCATAGCCACCTTTTTAATTTTTCACAACAGCGCAATAATATTTTGGTTTTCTCTCTCAACATCACCCAAGTTGTGTTACTTGGTAACCCTAATGTAGACCCAACTGTATATTAAGGAAATGAATAATAAAAAACAATTTATACCAAAAATCAATAAACTTGAGACTTCATGATGACAAAATAAGAGAAAAGAAATAAAACAAAATAATAAGAATATAAAGTATCCCAGAACAATTGGAAAAAAGAGATTCATATTATAAACCCAAAATGAAGGCACTGATATGACAATTTTAGACAAGATGGATAAGAGACCCCAGAACCATTCTATCTTCTTGTAGTAGGAGCTGGATGTTTGGTACCAAATAACAAAAGGATGCATTTTAAGAACAATAGAATAGGCCAATAAACCAAGTTACAAAAATTTGTCCTCAGAATGATCAGAAAAGTGAAAGGTATGAATGAAGTGATGCCAAGAGGTGAGAGTAACTACAGGGTGAAGAGTGTAATCACTCATCAGAGTGTGAGTGGGCCTATCCACTTACTGAGCTCCAGGGGACAGCCGTTCTCCAAAGCTAAGTAAATCTAATACAAGGGACATGTCTGTGGACTGAGTTCCGAGGAACAGCTGTTGTCCACTGCTGAATAAACCTAACCCTAACCTTGTAATATACTATGTGTTTTGAGGAGACGTATGAACAGTTCTGCATACAATAAAAACATTTAGCTTTATATCTTTAGTAGCGTCCAGGCCCTTAGTATACCATGCAGGTTCACCATTTTTATTAGACTGTTAAAAAAGAATGAAAGTAGGAAAATAAGATATGACACAGAGGAGCTGTTATTAGACAAGCATTATATTATTAAACAATAAGGCAAAGCAATGACCATAATGTAGACTTTTTTATTTACTCTATTTATTGTTTCTTATCTTGCCCTGTCAGGCATTTTTTTAATATGTTATTAGAGAAAATATTTCCTTTTACCAGCATCACATAAGTTCTGAGAATTTCCTCCAACATTTTCAGCAGTAATAATGCTGCACTTGGGGGTGATCCTCTTTAAAATACCTATTTTATGCAGTTATTAAAATTGCTGTTGGATTGTCAGTAATGGCTATGGCTATTTCCAAAGCATTTCCTACAGGGATAATTTTACATCTCTTTAGCGTTCATATTAAAATAAATAGAGAGATCAAAGATTCAGTAATTTGAAGTAATGATCCAGTATTAACCCTCTTTATAGGTCAGTTTAAACAGGTGTCCTTCTAGCTGGGCACTAAGTGTTCAATGGGCCCTGAGCTGAAGAGGTAAACCATTCCATAAGATTAACAAAGCAGATGCTGTACTGTAAATGGCATCTTAAACGACATAATCTAAACCACATAGTACAGATTCCTAGGCAGATATAAGAACACACATGATACTGCAGATATGTGAAGACTTTTTGCTTCAGCAACTATTGTTAAATGTTTTACATTTACTAGCAAGGGACAGCTAAGTGGCCTGTTAAAGCACTTTTCTGAGCCTCCATAAAGCATAGAATATTGACAGGATAAATAGTAGTATGGATTTTGAAACATGGCCAAATAACTGGTTGAGAAGCCTGTAATCCATAATGCTTATTGAATAAAAACACACAAACACACCCAATAATATATATTGTATATTGTGTATTTTTTTTTAACCAGTAAATAGCAAAGTAGCAAAAGATAAAGCTTTTCCAAGGATTGTCCTTAGGTTAACTATCCTTTGTCTTCTAAATTTTAAAAATAAAAAAAAATCTATTAATATTACTATTATGCTGAGTGGTACAGTGGTTTCAATTACTACCATTTATCTACCAGACTCCAAGTATGGTCTCTGCGGAGCTAGCATTCTAAAGTTTATCTATGTGGTATGTCCGCTGGAAATTTTAAATGAGGCGAGTGAATAAGAGAATGTCCATGGATGTGCCCTGTGATGGACAGACACTCCAGCATGGCTCCAGCTTTGTGCTGGACAAACAGTACAGATAATTGATTGCTGTATATGTATATATTGTGAAAGAACATAAAAGGACACAGAAAAAGGTTTGAGGGCTGCAGCACGTATACTTGAAATAGGCTGCCTTAAATGGTTCAATATTGTACAGACCAGTCCAAATCAAGAACATGCAGACAGACAAATATGGCAGCTTTAAAGTCAGTCAGGGGAAGTAATATTATCGGGGCAAGAACTGGAAGTGGCGTCTTCGGGGCCCGGAACCGGAGGTGATATAATCAGGATCCGAATCGGAAGAGTTGTCATTGGACCTGGAACCGAAAGAGACATCATCAAATTCAGTCTGCTGATGAAAAAGAGAAAGGATCAGTGCACCCTGCCAACTCCTGGTCTGGCGAGGAATTACCTTCATTTGAACCCTTTAGCTTCCTTCCATGCGCACATGTGTGACAATACAGTATATATAATAAGGTTTTGTTCCCCTGTTTTTCTGATTCTGGCCTTGTGAATACTGATGCAAGAATAGATTGTGTTCTCCCTTAAACCCATATTGTGGTGCTTATTAATATCTCTCCAACTGCTATGTATTTTTTTTGCATTTAACGGCAATTTGATATTTTCTATGTGATTATATGTGTGAAACTCCCTAGTTGATTGGAATATGCAATAATTAACGTATTTTGGTGTTTATAAAATATGTCAGCTTTGATTCCATTTACAGTTGCACTACATAGAATCCTAAACAAAAAGGCTGCCTAACTATACAAAAATTAGAGCATTTATTAAACACAGAATAAAATACATAGAAACTGAAGGCTTTAGCTTTGCTCCTCAGTGCTTGTATTCTTCTAATAATGAATAATAGTGGCTACCCTGCTTCCCTACATCCCTGATTTTTCCTCTCTTCTCTCTGCCTGTTTCTGTCTCTCTGTTACTCCACAGTGGACCTTAGACACTTAGTATACTAAATATCATGTGACACCCAGGCAGCATTGCCTTATTAAAGCTCCTGTTTAAAGTGTCAAGAGTCACTGTTCTCCCTTATTATGGGTTCCAAAATATAAGATAGCAAGTGTATGCCCTCATGCTGTCTTCCATTTCCAAAGAGAAACAAAAAGAGGGTTGCATCTTCTATTCCACTGATTTTTCTCCTCTAAGTCCTTGGACTTTTCCAAAAGAGTGTGAAATTGACCTTTGAATCCCATGCACATCTACTGGCCATTTTACTGCATGACAAGGGAAGCATCAGGCCTGGAAACACAGAATATTTTTTATAGAAGAATCACCGAAAGCTTACAAGAATACCTGAAAGAAAATGACAGGAGAAAGTCTAACTGAATATTTTAGTGCAACAGAGCATCTTTTTAGTTGGAGTAATGCAATCTCTCATTTCAGAGATGAATGTGTCAGCTGGCACACTGTGTCAGAGGTTACCTCAGTGCTCTTTGAATGCAGTCTTTATGCTGCTGGCACATCAGCTCACTCAGTAAATTACAATTTCTAATGATAGACTCAGTTTTTTTTTTATGTCATTATAAAATATAAATATGTATAAGATGTTGGAATTATTATTTACCTGCTTAATTATTTCAGCTGCTGTATATTGCCTTATGACAGTCAGCAGAGGGCAAAAAGAAAAAAGCAACCAAAAACTACTATTTTTGCATTAATGGCACTTAAAAAATAAATAAGTGCACTTACTGCTGATGTGAAATGAATCAAATGAGACTAATGCTTCCAGTCAGTCAGGTATATGCTTAATTAAATCCGTTGATGTTGAAAAAAAACTATGCAATTCACTTTAGCTTATTGTTATTAGCAAACTCCATTAAGGTACATCTTAAAAATGTAAACAACTTTAAGAATTTTCCATTAACAGAAGTCATCATGTTTATTTAAATGAGATAATTCATAATGTGCCACTCAGCAGCTCAGGTCCTTGTATATACTATACTGTAAGGGTATATTCTGTATCTCTATGCTCATTCAAAAATAACCATAAACATTGCAAATTTGATAAATTGAATTCAGTAGTTCAACAACATGGCAATATCAGGACTTAGCATAAAGCACAACATATTAAATTTTCTTTTTTGTTTTTTCATTTTTTATTCCTAAATATTATTATGTACTGATAATTAGGTAACACTTTAGGTTATGCACTTGAACCATGCATGTATTACTTATTCACTCTTATGTAACAAGGCCCTAGCAAACACTTCTTTTGGTCTTCACAACACTTATAAAACATCAGTAGATATGTTATTCATCTCTGTGCAGTGTGGCACATTGGCATTATGGTATAATAACTTGTTAATATGAATGATCTACAGGTATTATACTAAATATGTAATATCAAGAGAAATGTGTCTCAGCTAAGCCACCTCAGACCACTCCAAAGTAAAGTTTTGTTAGTAGGTCATTTTGGACCTGAGTGAATCTTGCTGTGGCAGTCACAATGCTTTCTTTCTTAATCTCTCTGTCTGTCACACTCTGCTAGTTGAAGGTTCTCATGGTGCACCAGCTGTTATCTTTCTCAGATATTTTTGGAGTGTGCACAGAAATCTGGAAGGTGAATGGTTACAAAGGGCTACAATTAAAATGTTCCGGGTTTCAGTAGGTCGGCACTTGTGGTGATCCAGCTTATCTGTGATTCAGCGGTGAGGGGCTTCTCAAATGTAATTGTATAGAGTACCAGCCAATTCAAGTAATTTAATGTTGATGTCTAAATGTGTACATAAGTATTTGCTTAACTAGAAGAGTAAGTTGTTTTATATAGCTACATAATGGAAAGTTTTGGTTTGTCCCCTGTAAGCTAACATGTTCATGCAACATTTCTCTTTGCTATTACTCTGTAATAGTATGATTGTTTGCAAATGGAAAGTTATAGAAGCCAAAAATTTTTAGATTTTCATACCTTGCAGAATTCACTTCACATAGAAAATACAGCCCTAAAATAGAGAATGACCTCTAAAATTCTTTATTGTAAATTGTAATGCTTCTGCCAGAAACAATTTTAGAGTTTTCTTGAGAAGTAGTTTATAAAATGGATGGATCAGCATAGGGAGGTCATAATTATGAAACCAGAGAAATGATTCACACACTGTAGAGTTATCATTAAAGGACATAACTTATTTACCACATCACTTACTATGAATGCAAACACTGGACATTAATCATGTTTACAAAAGAGGTAACATTAAACATTAATACCTACACAGCAACTGATATAAACATTTAATGCAATATCACACAAGGCAGTTGCCATAACACATGTTAACTATCAGGCAATGTAAATGGGTAACAGGTTACAGATTTTAAATAGTTGCAGATCAGCCAATATGTAACAGCAACAGAAACAGTCAAAACATTTTGTATATTTGGCAATGTGGCAGAAAAAGGCAAGCAACTTCACCAAATAGCCCAACATGGATCAACCTTATGGGTCAACTGTCCATTATGCTAAAATTGCACTTATATTAAGTACAGAAATAAAATTTACGTTTGAAACAGCATATTACATTGTAGATCTACAGGAATAATTTTACAAAATCAAATATAATGTACCCTTTTGATTACAGATGCATCCTGTAGACGTCTCCCACAAAAACACCACTGTAACACTGTGACATTTTTTCAAGATTGAAAGTCTGTCTGCATTTTCAGTATCATGCACCATTATGTGGAGTACAGGCAAGATGAAAAAAAAAATTCAAATGACAACTAATGTTCAAATGGCATAGCATTTTCAAATACTGACATTTTCATGTATTAATGTGCGTGTGCGTGCAAGAGAGGCAGAGACAGATTTGATCTCATTCAAGTGGTTACTGGAAGATAAAATAAACACTTTGGTATAACGAAACAAGTGTGCTTTTATTCAAGAATGAAACTGAATAACAAAAAATTCAAGTGACAACAAGATACCAAGCAGACATGATTTACTAGCATTTGTGTGTCTGCTTACACCCCTTCAGCGATATCTTGAAATCATAGTCTTCTTCTTTTTGGGCGTGTACACTAGGCCTGTGCGATATATCGAGTGGCACGATATGAACAATATTTTTTAATGCATCGTTTGAAAACAAACCTATCGCGATATATTATGTAATATGTTTTATTAAACACTACAAGTGTGTAGTTCGTTATTTCTGCTAATTGAAGCACATCCTAAATGCAATCATTGCGATTAAACCCCACCTCCTGCTTATCTTAAACAGTAACAACAATGGCTGAGACGGAGGCAGAAACGAGTACGGCTATCAGCGATGATTTAGTGCCAAAAAAAAGGTACAAATGTGACCTAAGTTGTTTGGAAATGGTTTGGCTTTAGACAAAATGATACAGAACAAAAGACTGTTATATGTAAACTTTGTAAGAGAGAAGTCGGAACGAAGAGCAGCAACACCTCAAACCTCTTCAATCAATTGAAAACAAAACACGTTACGAAGTATGAAGAATGTATTAAACTTTGCGAGAACTCTGCTCAAAATGCAACGAAACACATCCCTGCCGCAAAAACAAATCACGCTGGCGGCAATATTCTCTTGTTGCATACCGTATGAAAAAACAAGCCCCAAATGGAAGGAAATAACAGCTGCAGTAACATACCACATTGCAAAAGATATGGTCCTTGTTGCCACTGTCGAAAAACACAGATTTCAGAAACTACTGAGAACGATTGATCCCAAATATGTTATTCCCAGTCAGAAATACTTTGCCGAAGAAGCGCTGCCCAAATATTACAACGAGGTAAAGGAGAAAATTCTGAATCAGCTTCAGAACGTTCGCTACTTCTCCACTACATCCGATCTGTGGACTAGTCGTACCATGCAACAATAGATGAGCCTAACGGTTCATTTTATTGAAACTAGGACAATATCGACATTGTCTGACAGAGATAAAATTGAAGCTGAACTTTCAACTTACCTACACAAGCAGCTGAAATTGACACTGAGACAAACCCACTTGCATGGTGGAAAGAGCATGAACCAATCTTTCCAACTCTCAGTCGCCTTGCAAAAAAATGTCTCTGCATACAAGCCACTAGTTCGCCCTCAGAAGGGCATTTAGCACAGGTGACAACATAGTGAACTGCCACAGGGCATCTTTAAAGGCAGAGGCAGAAATTTGTGAAATTGTGCTACCTGAATGCAAGTTCTTGCCACTCTTTATTTGTTTACAAAACATAGCTTAAAAAGAGCATATTGAAACATTATTATTTTAAGTCTTTTTTAGGCAAACCTAGTAAAGTAGATAAAGAATGTACTCCTACGTCACCTAATATTCAGACAACTGGCTTTCTTGCGTAAATGTTTAGATGTGTTTCTTGCATTAATGATTATATTTTGGTTTATGCCTATGATGTAAAGTGTAAGTTTGTAATTACATGTAAATAACTAAAGAGCAATATAAATGTGTGGCTTCTTTTTTACGTAATAATAGAAAGGAAAAAAAATATCGTTGCATATCGTATATTGACTTTTGGTCCAAAAATATCGCAATTTGAATTTTGAGCCATATCACCCAGCCCTAGTGTACACCATCAGTATGGCACTGCCATATGTAAACACTAGCATGGCGAATTGCTTGCATACTAAAGTGACTTTAGCTACAGGTGGAAATTCCATTTTACTTCAAGGTGCCATGCAGAGTTGCGTTGCAATGCAGCAGTCTATAAGTCAGTTAAAGTGATGTGAAGAAGCTGCCTGTTGCTATGGTTCTACCTTTGTCCAGTCTGATAGCTGTCACAGGACATTGTATCTTTGATTGATGGTACAACGAACAGCAGACATCAATCACAGTACCAACTGTGGTCATCACTACGCTTGTGAAAAGAATAGAGATAAATGCCATCAACTCAGAGAAAGAGAGGCAAGTTTGTTGTACCACGTGAATGTCACTGGGAGAATAAAACTGAACAATAAAAAAAAGCACTTTTACAAGTAGCCAATTTTTACAGTGGATGTTACAGACTCAAATCAAATTTATGTTTTTTATTAAATTATAGTAATTATAATAGCAGCTCACTAATGAAAACACAGAGTGCCGGGACTCAAACCTGCAACCTTTCGGTTATAAGGCAGCAGCTCATATTCATGCACCATCCAGGAATACTGATGAGTTTTCTGTCGATTGACATTTGAGTTTGGGTTTGTATCTCATTGACAGCAACATATAAATTGAATGATTTTTTTTTATTTGGTTACATTCTTGAATACAAGCGCACGTGTTTATTTGATATTTGGACTAAAGTCTTCACATATTATACACTTCACGTCATTATTAGTATAACATGGAAAAAGTTTCTGCTTTAGCTATGTGTTCAGCATTTCTTGTCTCACATTTCCTTTCATCCTATACTTACCAAGATTTTTATAGACATGGAACACACAAAAAATGCATTGTATTCCAAATAAAAATATACTGTATTATTTACCCAATACAACTCCAGGCACCTTTCCTCACACGGAAATAAGGAGCCTTGGCTTGAGCTGGGAGATCTTTTTACTCAAGTTGATCTCCAGCAAGTGGGGGGAAGGGACAGCCGGCTGCTTGCTGCTTGTGTTGATTGACACATTTACAAAACAAAAGATGCTGATGGAGACGTGCAAAGGAATTTAAGGTGGGCCTGGACTTTTTTCATAGGATTCAGGGATTCTAATGTTAAAGAAAACATCCCAGCTCAGTTAAGTTAGAGAGGAATTCCTACAGCATGTTTGGGCTTCATAATCTTTTAGAAACTAATGAGTCATTGCTGTTGAGTTCTCCATAGTGGTCACAGTTGTACAACTGTATTAATGATAGCATCAAGTTTTTCTTCAGGCTTGAATGCCACTAGAGTCTAAGAATAATAAAAAAGTGTAGTTACTAACTAAACCATTTGCAAGGCTGAAATGAACAAAGGAACAATCGGAACTATGAAATAAAATAGTTTGCTGTATTGTCTGTGCAATGGGATGAATTCCCTTCTTTCCAATCTATTGTTATCACATAAAATGTCATGTCCCATTTCTCTCCCTCAGTCTCAGAATACATGGTGGATAGAACAGTTGCAGTGAAATAAAATAGAATTTAATGAAATGGAAACATGAAGTTTTACTTACATACACATACATATACACTCTTTATTTTTCTATTAGGTTGTGTTGCCATAAAGCACTAGATTTATACCTGTCTTAAATGCAAACATTCAAGTATAGATTGTGAGCTGGAGGGCTGATCGCACCACAAGAAGATACAGACACCCCAGGGAAAACCACAACCCCTGAAAACACTGACTACCCTCACATAGCTCCTTATCCTTGCGCTATAACGCGTAATACAAACCTCGCACGGTACTCCGCCGACTTAAAAGCCTTGTCCAGCGCCTGTCAGTTTGGGAATTGATTGTTTGCTTTTATCTCTCTCTCTCTCTGACATTCTCTGCTCCTAGCGAAATTGTCATGTCTGACTTGTCATGGACCACGTTTAAACTTTTGAAAAAAGAAACAAATGTTTGTTTGCAGTGTTTGAATAAAATTCATGTTTTCTACAACCACCTGTGTCTCTGTGCAAATCTGTGACCCAAGCATGACAAGATACAATGAGACAACCCACTTCCTGACCAGACTTTATGATCATCTTCAGTATTAAGGGGTAGCCTTTAAATTTCCTGAATGAGGGATAGATCCAGGGTCTGTGCCAGAACAAATTTAGCAAGGGAATGTTGGGGTCTTATATACTGTAAAGCTTTTCATAAAACTACATTTTAAATAAAACCCACAATCTCTTCAAATCATAATATGTCTGAGAGTGAATATGCAACAAACTACAGCAAACAGTAATCCTACACAATGCAATACTACAGGTTAGCAATAATGCTATTAAGCGCAGAGTCAAGCATAGGTTGTATTTGTTCAACACAGGTAAGATCACATTTGTAATCACACAGGCTCATCCACACTTGGGGCAATGATCATTATGTGTGTGCCATAAACCACACCAACAACTCCAGGAAAACCTGCAATATGCATGAATGCTGCTTGATTTGACATTACCTCACATGAAGGTGGAGAAATCCATTAAGCTGTGTATTGCATGACACAATTTAGGAGTGTTACAAATTTAGTTCAAAATTCAAACTAATCCACAAATCATCACTATTACGATTTCCATGTGCCCAAAATATGTAATGTTACCAACACATTCATTTTGTTGAAAGTACATGACTTCTTTGCATAACTGGACTGATCACATGATTTACAATATTTGTTAGAAATATTATTCCATCTCTGTCAAATTGATATCTTTTATGAGTTAATTGTTGTTGTCTTTTGTTTCCAAAACACTGTGCCTTTCCATAAATTGGCCTCCTAAACTCTGCCTAAATGTCATCTACTGGCAGCTTGTATCTAGTTAAGACAGATCATGAGCTCTCCTATTATCCTGTTGAAGTTAGAAGTAGTTTCCAAAATTAAGGAATATGATAAATGCTTTTACTCCTATTCCTAAAATTAGGGCCAAATTTGAATCACTCTGAGATTTTTAAGCCACTTAAACCCATTTTCCTATTCTGAGATGCTTCATAAATATTGGCACAGATCTTCAAAAAAAAATCTTGAAATAAAGAAAAAGATCATATCATCATCATTACTAAAGTGTGACTTCTCTGCTGTTTACTGCAGGTAACAATCCTACTAAAATAATGCCCTGTATGCAATCCCACCCTAAAATGTAGCTAAAATAGCATTTCACTGTAGATAGAGTAAAACTGTACCAAGGCATATGCATGATATTGATACAATCATATGAAAAAGTTTGTAATAATTTACTCTACTCTAATAATTTACTCTACTTTCAACAAAAAAGATAACAGTGGTATGTCTTTCATTTCCTAGAAACATCTGAGTACTGGGGTGTTTTCCGAACAAAGATTTTTAGTGAAGCAGTATTTAGTTGTATGAAATTAAATCAAACGTGAAAAACTGGCTGTGCAAAAATTTGGGTACCCTTGTAATTTTGCTGATTTGAATGCATGTAACTGCTAAATACTGATTACTTGCAACACCAAATTGGTTGGATTAACTTGTTAAACCTTGAACTTCATAGACAGGTGTGTCCAATCCTGAGAAAAGGTATTTAAGGTGATCAATTGCAAGTTGTGCATCCCTTTGACTCTCCTCTGAAGAGTGAAAGCATGGGATCCTCAAAGCAACTCTCAAAAGAGCTGAAAACAAAGATTGTTCAGTATCATGGTTTAGGGGATGGCTACAAAAAGCTATCTCAGAGGTTTAAACTGTAAGGAATGTAATCAGGAAATGGAAGGCCACAGGCACAGTTGCTGTTAAACCCAGGTCTTGCAGGCCAAGAAAAATACAGGAGCGGTATATGCATAGGATTGTGAGAATGGTTACAGACAACCCACAGATCACCTCCAAAGACTTGCGAGAACATCTTGCTGCAGATGGTGAATCTGTACATCGTTCTACAATTCAGTGCAATTTGAACAAAGAACATCTGTATGGCATAGTGATGAAAAAGAAGCCCTTTCTGCACTCACGCCACAAACAGAGTCACTTGTTGTATGCAAATGGTAATTTAGACAAGCCAGATTCATTTTAGAACAAAGTGTTTTGAACTGATGAGGCAAAAATTAAGTTATTTGGTCATAACTAAAAGAGCTTTGCATGGCGGAAGAAGAACACCGCATTCCAAGAAAAACACCTACCTACTGTCAAATTTGGTGGAGGTTCCATCATGCTGTGGGGCAATGTGGTTAGTTCAGAGATTGGGGCCCTTGTTAAAGTTGAGGGTCAGATGAATTCAACCCAATATCAACAAATTCTTCAAGATAATGTTCAAGCATCAATTATACAACTCAAAATTATATATCGAGCACATCTGTCTCGACTAAAACTCTCCAAAATGTTTCCAGGGCATGATCCAACCTGTGAACGCTGCAAATTAGCTCCAGCCTCACTAGGTCACATGTTCTGGGCCTGCTCCAAATTAACATTATTCTGGACAAAAATTTTTAATTACCTCTCAGACAGTCTTGGACTCACAATCCCTCCTAACCCATTATCAGCTGTGTTTGGGGTTCTTCCAGAGGGTCTTAAAGTGGAGAAAGACAAACAAACTGTGATTGCATTCACTACACTGTTGGCACGCAGACTTATTCTGATAAACTGGAAGAACCCAAACTCTCCTCTTTTAAGTCAGTGGGAAACTGATGTGTTATATTATTTAAAATTGGAAAAAATCAAATACTCAGTTAGAGGATCTGTGCAGACTTTTTTCAAAACATGGCAGGATCTAATCAGTAATATTTTGAAATGATTTCATAAAGCACATAGAATTTGTTGATTTAGGTATTTTTAAAAGCCTTAAATTTTACACCGTTTGGCTTGCTCTCTCTCTCAAGGGTGGGGATCGATCTGTTCTTAGCATAATTCTTTTTTTTTTGTTAAAACTTGATTGCTATGTATTGATTGTAATAAAATTAATAAATAAATAAATAAAAAAAAAAAAGATAATGTTCAAGCATCAGTCACAAAGTTGAAGTTTCTCAGGGGTTAGATATTCCAAACAAGACAATGACCCAAAACACAGTTTGAAATCTACAAAGGCATTCATGCTTAGGGAGAAGTACAATTTTCTGGAACGGCTGTCACAGTCTCCTGACTTGAATATCATCGACAATCTATGGGATGATTTGAAGCAGGCTGTCCAGGCAGCCATCAAATTTAACAGAACTGGAGAGATTTTGTATGGAAGAATGGTCAAAAATACCTCCAATCAGATACTCATCAAAGGCTATAGGAAGTGTCTAGAGGCTGTTATATTTGCAAAAGGATGCTCAACTATGTATTGATGTAATATCTCTGTTGGGGTGCCCAAATTTATGCACCTGTCTAATTTTATTATGATGCATATTGCATATTTTCTTTTAATCCAATGAACTTCATGTCACTGCTGAAATACTACTGTTTCCATAAGGCATGTCATATATTAAAAGGAAGTTGATACTTTGAAAGCTCAGTCAATGATAAACAAAAATCCAAAGAATTAAGAGGGGTTCCCAAACTTTTTCATATGACTGTAGATTAAAGCACTTCAAGTCAAATCAATTTTATTTTCATG
Organism: Polypterus senegalus; assembly: GCF_016835505.1. NCBI lineage: Eukaryota > Metazoa > Chordata > Cladistia > Polypteriformes > Polypteridae > Polypterus > Polypterus senegalus. The sequence continues at coordinate 112,781,263 of NC_053166.1, forward strand.
TGTACTCAGGACATTGAAATTCTTACTTGTATGTCTCCTAAGAACAGCTGATCATGAAACAATACGAAGACAAACACACAAAATACATATCATGTAATAAAGGCAGATATTGAACCAGTGAATTCACCATTAGAAGAGTTGACAAGTCTGGCAACTGAATCTCCTCAAGATCCTTTACTTCCACTTATCCCTACATTCTGTCACTTTTTATACTTTTTGCCAAATCATTTTTATTTAGTTAATTTTATTATGTAAAATGAATGCATTAAAATGTATAAACATACATCAAAAATATTTCTTTAGAATTTGCATTGGTGGTCTAACTTTTCTGTATAGAGGGTTGTGGGCCACATGGTGTGCCAACCATGAGAGAATCTATAAACTCTTGCAGTCATCAAGCCGTAGGGATATACCCTGTCTTAAAAGGGCTAGCACCCATAAATGGCTAACACAATTCTAACTGTCCCTCAGGGTTGACTTTCTACTTCGTCCCTTGGGGTTTCACTCTTACGTGATGTCCTCAAAGCTTCTAAAATTTTGTAAAATATTTATAGCTCTTTGCTGTTTGTGCGACTGTTTATCGGATATGTCACACCCATCCTTTGTTCTATTTAACCATGGTGCTATCTCCATCTCTGGAAAATACTAGCCAGTCAATAGCACCATACAGGTTTTGTTTTGTTTGTTTGTTGTTGTTCTTTTTCTGCAGCTATATTCATAAAAGCACACTTGTTTTGTTATACCTTTTGTGAAAGTGTTTATTTGATATTAGGACTTCAGGCTTCACACATTATAAACTTCATGTCTAAATTTTGTCAATTATTACTAAAACATGAAAAAGTTTCAGTTTTAAAGATGTGTTTACATTAGTGTAGACACAGAATACACATGAAATGCATGTATTCCAAATAACGATATATTATTTACCCTATACAACTCCAAGCAACTCACACGCAGGTAAACAGACTTGAACTGAGAGAACTCTCTGCCCTTTCTGCGTTGGTGGGGGGATGAGATAACAGGCTGCTTGCTGCTTGTGTTAATCGACACATTTACAACACAAAAAGATGCTGACGGAGAGGTGGGATGGGCTGGAAGTTCCAAGTTTTTTCAAAGGCTTTGGTAATTCTAGTGTTAAAAGACACATTATGCAAAGGGGAATCCTCATTTATCTGTGTTCCTTTTTGTTTCTAGAAATCTGTTACAGAAAATGGAAATTTAAAAGTAACCACATTAAAGTAGAATACAAATAAAATTATTTTGCTCTGTAACATTTTCTGTGTGTCCTGTAGAGAAGTACTTAACTATTGCCAAGTTTCCATCCAGTTTTTTGCGACATTTTGTTATCGACAAACATACGTAAAAAAATGTGCGAAATTTGCTGTCTCCAGCCTGTTTCCATTCAACTGGCTTTTTATCGATAAAATGGTGTGCGTGATGATGTCATCCCCTCCAAAACGAACTGTCGCATAAGTTTTGTTGTATTGCGAAAAAAAAATCTGCCCTTGAGCCTTTTCCATACATAATTTTGAGTATGTCGCAAATTATCTACCTTTTGTGTTTCACGTTACACCCCCTCCCCTAAACAAAGAAACAAAGAAATGGAGAGATTATTCAGACAGTTTTTTGAAATTTGCCAGCTTACTGTTATTTCAGTTTCACAAATAATTGGAATTGTACATAATATCCGAAGACGACAGCAGAATGAAGCAGTTGCTTGTCTGATAACCCTAGAGCTCAAAGAAAGTACCCCAGTGCGACGAAACCCACGGGTATGGGAGACAACGGAATAAGACCTTCTGGGAGGAGGTGGTGGGGAGACACTTCACAGAAAATCTCTGGCTGCAACATTTTAGAATGACACGGCCGACGTTTAAGATGTTGTGTGGATTCATCAGTCCTGATGTTGCGCCCATCACGGGTTGTCACCGACCACCGGTTCCAACCCAAAAGCGGATTGCCATCGCCCTTTACAAGCTGGCAACCTGTGCGAGTATAGAGTAGTTGGAGAAACTTTCGGGGTTAGTAAAACTACCGTCCATCGATGTGTATATGCTGTGTGCACCGCTATTAAAGAAAAATTAATGCGCCGTTATATCAGACTTCCGACTGTAGCGGAGGCCAATGAAATTGCATACCGCAATTCCTTGGTGCATCTTGTGCCACAGATTTACGGTGCGCTGGATGGCACGCATGTGCCTATTCTTCCCCCGACGGAAGACTACCACGATTACATTAATCGCAAAGGGTGGCCATCTATTGTTCTCCAGGCCCTTGTTGATGACAGGTGCATGAACGAGACATTTGCGTTGGCACTCCTGGAAGTGCCCATGATGCAGCTGTGTTTGCAGCATCGGATCTGTACAGGTGAGCCTACCTTTCAACATCCCTTCTCAGTGCGATAACAACTGAATTAGTACTGTAACCTGCTTCCCTTAAGGTTTTTAATTAAAACTGAAATTTGAATTAATACAAAATAACGACGTTTAATCAAAAAAAATAAAGTTAATATTAATGAGAGAATTTCTCATATATGCTAAAACATCTGCCATTTAATAATAAGAAAAAAATATTTAAATAATGAAACATACAGTTTATTAAATATTTTGACTGGCACAGTAAATTACCTTTGCAGTTTTTGTATTATTTAGACATCCTCAGAGACACCCCCAGGCTACAGTTGATGTGGAGGGAGTTCAGGTACCACTTTTAGTAGCAGGAGACCCAGCCTATCCGCTACTGCATTGGCTCATCATGAGAAATAACGAGTCTCTTCATCAGACCATGCGAACCGCTCCACTATTCTTGTTTTGATTGCACGTGATGAAAATGTATCATGTGACACATTTATTGGCGTTAAAGCCCATTTTTTCCAACAAAACGTGTTTCCAATGTATTTTTTGTGACATCTGAAGTATCGATATGGAATTTATGCGCTAAAGTTACACGGAAAAATATTATGTCGACATGTACAACATTTTATCGATAATTAGCATTTCCATCAGCTAAAATTTGAAGCGCTAAATATTTTTTTGCAAAAACTCCTTGGATGGAAACCTGCGTTTATGCTGTTCTTGATTGTCACTTCATTTGACTAATGTAGGCTTTTCAAAGTATGCTGCCTAGCAAGTAGTCCAGTATTTTATTTTATTTATGTGATTGTTGTAAACACTTGTGGCAAGGGTTTTGACTATCTTTTCATCTTTTGGTCTGTTCTCAAAAAACCTCCTCATTCTCCTATCATGGAAGTACAGATGGTGTATCCTTTGAAAGGGGTTTATACAATAAAGAATGGCAAATGTGAGATTTACTGGTTAAGCATTGTAGAACTTCTCCTGCCTATTGTGCTATACTATAAGAAAATAAATAATTGGAGGTGATGTCATTATGAACATATGATGGGAAACTGACTATATTAGAACAATGGTACGATGGTATACCATCAAGGGCTCCAAGAAGTTGTGGAGACTGATGCATTAACTACAAAGCTACTTCATGTCATATATTTTGATTTGCTCCTATATTCACTTGCAGTTTGGTAGATGTAGCAATTGAACTTATTTACAAAAAAAGCTTAATTACACTACCACATTAGGTGAAAGACAAGGCAAAGTTTAGAAAGGTTTTAATCTGATATAAATACATGGGATTGTAATGGGAAATTCTTGTAATTTTGATGTTTTATTAACCAAACTAGACATTAAGTCTGTTACAATAACGGGCGCTAGAACAGTATTGCATAAACATTATTAGGAACAGTCTATATTAAATGGCAAGGGACCTTGACCTCATTCTGTTTGTTGTCTTAATTTTTTTGTTAAAAATATTTTTGCAAGAAGCCTAAAGTAAAATAATATTAAAAATAAAATAGAAACGTATATGACAATACAGTAAGTATAATTAATATTGCCTTAGTGTAAAACTTTATAACAATCTGTAATACACTATATCTGAAGAAGATATTTAGGAAAATGTTTTTATTTTTTTACCTCAGGAAATTTTTCAATAAAATTTAATTATAGACAACATTTTTTGTAAACACTCTTGTTCAGGACCATCTACAACGTTGACAGCAACATCTGTAAGACTTTAACTCTTGATAATGCAACATATAACTGACCGTGGCTGAATACTGGTTCTGGCAAGTAAATGGCAACTTTTTCTAAGGTTTGCCCTTGAGCTTTATTAATTGTTATGGCAAAGGCTAATGTACCTGGAAATTGTCGCCTTCTTATGGTAAAGGGTAAATTAGTTGAGGATAGAGCCAAATCAATACGGGGAATATTCTGACGCTCATTTTCTTTTTTACAATCGATCTATTTGCTTGTATTTTTCTTTGTCTTTCAGCCTTTCTTTTGTTGATGTTTACTTGCTGAGCTGACTGTTCTTCCAGGAGATGTTGCTTACATACGATTTCAGTGTCTGTGTCTTTTGTCCTACTTGACGTGTCCTTTTTTTTTGGGTGGCATGTTGTTAGTAGATATTTAGTTAGTAAACATGCACGGGGCAGTATGTGTGGCATCTCCCCAGAAATGGATTTTATGTGCGCGGCCGCAACTACCCAATCAGCACTCTCTCCAGCAATGCTGTCCTTTATTTGCTTATCATGCGGGGCCACGGCTACGCCTTTCACTGTGTGCCCAGCTTCCAGTGTGTGTGCGTCCACGATACCAGTCGTTGGTGTCGCACCGAGCCTAGCGCATGCGCACTTCACCAAAGGACACACACACAGACACCTGGACGCACACACGGGTTTTATTAAAGAGTATTTGGAGATGCCAGATACTGCAGTAATAAGCAATATTATAAAATTCTGATCATAATAAGCATACATAAATGTTGCAAAAGAAATATCAAGGTGTAATGAAAGACGAATGTTTGACCATTTAGTCATATGGTTTCCCTACCACAAACTAGTCAATCTGAATCTGGATTAATTATTAATGTGATGAATAGATGAAGGTGAATTTATTGCTTAGTAAAGGATGATACTGCAGAATTCAGAGAGAATTTTCTAGTCTGCAGTTAGTGATGATCTACAGTAGTGAATTTTAGAAAAAAGATGGAATCCCTAGGTGATTTGAATGAGAAAGGTTATTCAGGTTCAACTAAGGAAAGGAGAAACATGTTAAAGACTTAAACTATCACTTATGATGTCTGCCAATTTGGTACTGAAATGACTGCCTGAAAAAACATGAAAAGATAGTCAAGTGTAAGAGTGTGAAGGATAGAGCAGACTACAAAAGATGAAAGCCAAAGAATGGTTTAATTTTATGAGAAGAAAATGAATGGGGCCACAACCCCACAAGATGGTCCATGTGAATGGTATAGGAAGAGTGTAGTAATATACCTAGCAAGGCATTACCAAGAAAAGCACAAACAACCTTTTTAAGTATCTTTAAAGTCAGAAAAGGAGAACAGAAAAAAAGGAAAGCAGTTACCTTTTTTGCTCAGCAGCAGTGAAGGCAAGATGATGCTTTTGTTAGCATTTTAGTACGCTTCAAAAGGGTGATGCAGCAAGGAGCTGGCAACTTGGCGTCTGTGTCACTATGGAGGCCTACATAATTTTACACAAACCCTGTTCCAATGCTAGTGGCTCATGGCAACCTGCTGCTGAAGTAAGAAAAAAGTTGAGGAGCGTTTGATTTAGCACAGAAAGTAAAAGGGATCCCAAAGATTAATCCAATCAGAGGTTTAGAAAGGGAGGTATTAGCTTACCTTCAGTATGGAGCTGGAGTGTACTCGAGACCCAAATCCTCCGTGTGTTCATGTGTGCCGCATTGCTGCTTGTACTTTACTAGAGGCTTTGCAGAGGCGGGATGCAACTTGAAGCATGAATGTGCCTGTGTCACCCATGATTGATTAGAAGGTGAGTTTATACCTCTAGGAATGATCAGCAAAATGGTACATAGTATAAAAGGCACTTTCTGCCTGCAGGGATTGTCTTTATTTTTAAATGAGTCGTAGTGGTAAGTGTTTGGTGTAGCCCAGTCTTTAAACATACATCAAGCATAGCAGCGTGTGCCTTATTTCATGTATTTTTTCTTTCTGTGTTTTTATATACTGTAAATATACTAGGGGGCTTCGCTCGCCAACCATTGTTTTTGGTTTTCCAGATAGAGACTTTTAAGATTTTTTTTTTCTTTGAATTGTTGCTATTTCATTAGTTTCACTTTTATTTCAGAACTTCTGTAAAAACAATATTTGGAATCTTTCGTGTCCCAATGTGCTGAATCTTTTTAATGATGTCCGTAAGACTTGTGTTTAATGACTTTGTACCATAATTCAGGATAACTCTCTCTGTTTGGAATTTCAGCACAGAAAAAACGATCCACATCATCAGCAGTTAATAATTTGTTTTGTAAAGTAACCAATAAATGCATGTGAATTAAACCGCATTTTTGAAATTCTCTGACAAACTTCAAAGCCTTACAATATTTACATACTTCTGACTTATTTCTCCAAATAATAGTTTCTCTTTGTTGGCGCTAAGGCGATGTTTACTTTGTTAGTTTTTTCTGCTTTCATATGCTATATCTTGCCTCTACATGTGTTTCGCTCCTAAGTTTTTTTTGAGTCTTTTGAATTCCAGTTTTCATTATCTCTAACCTCCTCTGCATGTGTTTGGCCCCCTTGTTTTATAACCTTTTTATGACGTTTTACTTTGTTTTCTACTCTGTCTTTTATTTCTTACCTTGTTTTTTCCTGCTTTTTTTCAGTTACCCCTGGTCCGTGGTGATTATTTTCCCTTTTTTGAGTAATTTCCATTTGTTTGTGATACTGCGATCTTTAGTTTCTTTTTCTTATACTTTCTAATTTTCCTAGTTTCATATTCTTAAACTTTCTCTGCATGTATATCGCACCAAGGTTTTTTTTTGAGCTATTCGAATTCCACTGCTTTTATAATCTGCAACCTGCTCTTAATGTGTGTAGCACCAACCCCTTTGTTTGGTTAATCGGATATACAATTTTAAAAGCTTTTTTTCTTCTTTGGAATCGTTGCTGTTGTGCGGGACCACAAATTGTCATAGTATACAGTCCGTTATTGTGTACATACACGTTTTGTGTATTGAATGATCTGAAGGTGAAAAGACTTTGTTTTACACTCTTTGCCTTTTATTTCTGACCTCGATTTGTCCTGCTATTTTTTCAATTTCACCTGGTTCTGATGATTAATTTCCTTTTGCTTGTGTCAATGCGATCTTTACTGTCTTTTTTTTTGATACTGTAGCAACTGACGTAATAAAGTGTCACAGAAGTTCTAGTTTAACATTCGCCGACAGCGTAACCCCAAACACAACTTTCTAGCACCCTCTCCAACCCCTCCTCCCACGGGCCTTGCCTCCCCTTTACCGCATCAATCAGTACCCAGCTATCAGTCTTCCGTGCTGTACTCTGCCCTCCCTCTATCGGACCTAACAGTCACTTAAAACAAAAAAGGCTTCAGCTTGGCTAGGACATTACAATACATTTGAATTGTATTGCTTTCATATTCTGTGCCTTTCTCTGCATGTGTATCGCACCTTGGGTCTCTTCTCTCCGCGCTGCTCTTTCTTCTTAGCTGAGAGCACAGGATCTGTGTGTGCTATGTGACTTTACATGACTGAATGTTTTGCTGGCTGTCCGTGCTCTTATTTTATAAGAAGGGGGTGTCTTGCAAGAATCTTGTGTTCCATGTCCCTGCGAGACAGCCCTGGGACAGTCTTTTGACAGCATGTCTCATGTTTACAGTCCCTGCATGACGCTCCGTGGCCAGTCTTTTTTGTCTCGCAGGTTTTTTTAATGTCTTCTGAGAACTTCCGAGAAGATCACATATCGTCGCCTTGCTTTTCCATTTCAGGATTTTATTTTATATATAGAGAGATGTAGTAGCAGGGTGTTGTTCCGTGTTAGCCATTATGAATCTATAGTAGTGAGAAGTCAAGCAAAATGACATTTTTTATTGGCTAACTAAAAAAATTACAACATGCAAGCTTTCAAAGCAAGATCTTGCCTGAAGAAGGGGCCTGAGTTGCCTCAAAAGCTTGCATATTGTAATATTTTTAGTTAGCCAATAAAGATGTCATTTTGCTTGACTTCTCACTATATAAATATATCCTAGTATTGTTCTGGTGGAGATGTTTACGTGAAATGAGTTATGTTACACTTTTGTCTTTTCGTATATACATTAATTTTTTTCTTCATAAATATTTTTTGTGGATCAAACTATTTGGAGATTGTCATATTGTGAACTATCTTCCTGCCAGGATTTTTACTGGGGAAGATTGTCATTTTTTGTGTATATATGTACTGTATTTATTTTTCTTGTTTATTTATTTATTTTTTTATTGGGACTTGCCATACTTATTGAACAGATTCACTATTTTTAGAATATTGATACTTAATGTGTTTTTTTTGGTGTCAGTTTCAGTGTGGACTGTGTAAAAAGCATGCATGACAATGTTTGATGTGCACCAGTAAATAAAAGCCTGCTTTTTTTATGAAAACCAATGTTTTTGTGCCTGTGCCTCCATTTCTTACATCTCTTATTATGATCCCAATTGGTTCTGAGGTACAAGGCACCCATTGTGTAGTCTGATGCCCTCCTTCCCACTATACTGGGTGTCACAATGAGTAGGACCAATAAAGACCTATGGCTAATGGCAGCAAATCCAATTGTATAATATAGAATATGTCTATGGTTGGATGCCAGTGAACAGTGCCATCCCAGTTTCCTGAGTCATGGCTAGCATAATATCCTCAGTAAAAAGTGGTCCTGGAAATTTGGCTAATGAAGAAAATTTTTAAGTTACTATTTATAAATAGTAACTAATTACAGACTATTATTACTTGAACAATAAATCTAAAAGTCACTATAATGATTATACAGTCACATATCTATATTGTCATGGGATAACTAAGGGGTGTGTTTTAAAGGTTCTCAGTCAGAGAAGGAGAGTGTGAGAAGGAGAGAAAACAGAAAAGGTGAGAGGAGTGCTGCTCAAATCACCTGGTGTGTCTGGAGATGGTTATGAGGACAAGCAATCCATCTGATATCAAGAGTAAATGCTATTAAGTTAAGACCAATGAGAACAAAGTATTTTGTTTTTAAATTTTTATATTTTTAAGAATTTCATTCTGATTCACTTCTCTCTGTGCTTGCATTTCATAAAACAATTATTTTTGTTGATTTTTGCTTTCTTTTACCTAAGCTGGAGAGCCCCAATGCATGGCACTCTGCTACAGCTACAAGAAATTTTTACCGCTCTGATGAGATAGCAAAGGGGGGCCTTTACTTCTGAAATAATTAGTTCTGAAGCTAACTGGATCTGGGGGCACATAAATCAGTGAAATGCCAGGTACAAAGTAATAATACTATTCTATTTCATGTCTCCTGACTGGAGGAAAGCTTGATGGGAGAGTCAGTGAGATTTACAGACCCTAAATTAGAAGGGGTGTTATCACCAAAGATGCTGACTGCTGCCTTACTTCAGAAACTCATCTTTTTCATGCCATTTCAAAATTGTGGAATAAAAATCAACACCTGAACTTGGGATGACTCTGCTTAATTATCCTTTATTATACTGACAATAAGTTGTTAGTCAAAAGAGATAGATGCATAATAAAATTATTCATTATTTGCTCTTGCTTGTTATTCAAATCTGTGACCCAGATAGAAAATAATTGTCCAGATGTCTTCCCATGGGAAAAAAAAAACCATACATTTTTATTATTAACTATACAGTATGTGATGGGTGGTTTGTTTAACAAGTGGGTACAGTCTGAAAATTGTGGTACAGGACAGTGATAGTTTTGAAAAAGCCTGCCTCAGTCTTTTCAGGCCAAACGGGATTTTAGTCTCAAAAGTAAACTTAAATGTCTCCAGATATCTAAACAAAAGGCCCACAAGAGGAAGGATGACTATAAACCCTCAGATTGTATTCAACGGCAAAAAAAGTATTTGATTAACAAAAACATAAAAATATAAAGAGAAGATCATCATAACAAAATGAGGCATGAGGAATTTCTTAAAAGAAAACCCACAGAAAATCAGTGTAATCCATAAACCAGAAATAAAATACAAAACAAAATGTTATCAAAAATACAGTAATTCCAAACAAAACTCAGTACTCACATGAAACTTCACTATAAATGAATGAATTACAATCCAGAGCATTCTCACTCTTTTTAAATGCCCCGAACTAGGGGTCAGAAATGGAGACTTCAGGGTTGTCCCACATATTGTGGCACCATGCACCCACAAAGAACATGAAAAATAAGTGAATTTAAAGAAACCATAGAAAATAATAAACATAACAAAAATACATAAGAAAAAAACACATAATTGCTTAAAAACAGCAAAAAGGACAATAAAATATGGCAAGTGGCGAGACAAGGAAAGCTCAACACTAGAATTACCAGAGCCTACGAAAAAACTTGTAGATCTGTCCCACCTTAAAACACCTTGCACCTCTCTGTCAGCGTCTTTTGTCCTTTAAATGTGTTGATAAGCAGCAAACAGCAAGCAGCCTGCTATCACATCCCCCACCCCACACAGTTTTCTCAGCTCAAGTTTGTTTACCTGCATGTCAGTTGTTTAGAGTTGTATAGAGTGAAAAGTCAAACAAAATGACACCTTTCATAAATATTATATCGTTATTTGGAACACTTGCATTTCATGTGTGTTCCGCGTCTACAACGATCTATGTAAACACATCGTTAAAACAGAAATGTTTTTCATGTTTTAGTAATAATTGACAAAATGTTTGACATGAAGTGTGTGTGAAGCCTGAATTCCAAATATCAAAGAAACACTTTCACAAAAGGTACAAATATAACAGAACAAATGCGCTTCCATTCAAAAATATAACTGCAGAAAAACAACCCACAGTAGGGTGCGACATTGACACACAGTTGCTATGACAGCTTCAGTGGCGCAATGGTATCAGCTGTTGATTGGTAATCAAAGCTTCACGGGTTCGATCCCAGACGAGTACATTTTGAGAAGTGAGCTGCTCATATTCTTACTATTTTAGAATAAAAACATACATTTGATTCCAGTCTGTAACAGCCGGTGTAATTTATGATACTTGTAAAGGTTAGCTTTGTTTTTTTTTTTTTATTCTGTTTTATTCTCTCAGCTGCATTCACAATCCCAACTATCCACCAGGATATCCCCAGGATCGAACCCGACACCTCTCAACTTGGCGACAGCAGTCCTTACCCCAACACCAGCCAAGCAGACATATATATGTGGGTGTGTGTCATACCCTATCCCAATTTCTTTTACTTTGGTTAAATTCTTGAAAAAGTGCACTTGTTTTGTTATATCAGTGTCTTTTCTGACTGTGTTTATTTGATATATGGACTTCACTTACGAGTTTTTTCGTAGGTTTCAGGGATTCTAGTGCTAATGGGCTGTGTCACCACTCTTGTGTGTTCCAGACAGCCTGTCATCCCTGAAATGCCACTCTTCTGGACTGATGTATCGATGTAGGTATTGTTTGTCAGGCAGGCAAAAAATAATCTCTTGGAAGTCTCCTGAGCAACACTGAAGAAGACCTTTGCCTCAACACACAACAAGGAAATGATGTGGAACTGCTCTATCTGGGTGGAGTTTTCCTCCTTCGGGATCCATACCCCTTCAGCTACTTTCCATTGATCTGGGATCTTCCCTTTGTGGTGTAGCGGGTCCACAGCACACGACAAAAGGGCCACTTTTAAATAAATAATCACAGCACTCTTGGCTTAGCGTGGTGGTGTGGCTAAAGTGGTTCTCGGGGCGATTCGCGATGTGGGCGTTTCTCACCTAAGTGCACAGGTGAGAAACTGTTCACATCCGTGATTGTTCCTGGGGCCGCTAATTTGCCTCAGCTGCCATGCCCTCTTGATAAATAGAAGTGCGAGGTGGTTAGAGGAGAAGGAAGAAAAAGAAAAAAAGAATGGACGGGAGGTTGCAGGAGAAAAGGAAAGAAAAGAACAGAGGTTGCAGGAGAAAGCAGGAAGCAGTGGATAAAGAGAGGGAGAGCCAGTGCAGGAGAGCGAACGAGTGTAGGCTCGCATTGCAGTGAACAGTGAGCCTGGGTGTTGGGCCGACACCTGGGGAATAGTAGTAGTGGTCACTCCCGCTGAGTGATCATGGAGCGGGATTGACCAGAAGGCGGATGACTCTCCGCGGAAGGCAGCGGGAGTCGGGACTTGGGGAGTGTATTCCCCAGCGTGGGTGCCCTGGTCGCTGTGGATCCCAAGTCGCTGTCAGGAGGAGCCTACCGGAGCCGGGGATTGGAGAGGCGAACTGAACAGCTGAAGTAGGCAGAGTGAAGGTCAGCTGCAAGTATGGTGACTCCCCTGTTGAGAAGCCCAGATGGGGAAAGCAGAGGGGCCGCCAGGTAAAAAAGTTTTTGTTGTTTTTAAAAGACTGCTTCCTACAGTATTTTAACCTCGTTGTTTTTAAAGGATTGTTTTCCTATTTATTGGTTTAAACCTCCACATGTCACATCTGTTTTTAAGGATTATTTGGACACTGCACTTTAATTTGAACACTTTGTTTTTGTTGTTTTAAATAAAAGCACTTGACACTTCTGCACCATCTCCTTGCTATGTTGTTGCCTCACTGCTAAGCTCATCGGTGACATTACCGACGGTGATGGGTTCAAGGGCGCCCAGACAGAAGATGGGAGCATGCAATGAACCTGCATCGTCACACCCTTTTCTCCAGAAGACTCGCAGAATTTTCAGTGACATACCAAGAGTTTGGGACAGTTCTTGTACAGTTGTACTAAGTGCCACTTGATCCTGGAGCAGAGTTTGCCCTTGCTTTGCAGATGACCTTTCTGACCTTCTTCAGCTGCAGCTCTGACAAGTCAAACTGCAATTCCGGTTCAGACGGGTCTATTAAGATGTTGCACACTCCCAACTCCTGTTGTCTTTCTGGGTCGCTGTATGTTTGCCTTAGACCAGCTTCCCAAGGATATTTGCCATAGCAGCTCCTTAGTGAACATAAAGGGGGTATGGTATTTTAAAACTGATTCTAAAGAACATAGTTCCAGTGTAACAATGCTAAAACTGCGGAAATATTTTCAGATTTTATTTTACAGATTCTTCCTGCTGCATTCTGAAATAACTTTTTGATGTTTTTCTTTTGGGAGTCCAGTTAGGACTGCATTTCAGTAATCTTAAACAACAGCATGAATTAATTTCTCAGCATCTAGGAAGAAATATGTGAGAGCTAAATTTTGCAATGTTCCTTAAATGAAAAAAATGCACCTCTGGTAATATGATTAATGTGAAATCTAACGTTTAAGTCAGAATTCCATAACAGTACCTAAATTATTTACTTATGCCTTGAATTTTAATGCAAAGTGATTAAGTTTATTTCCAAGATTCTCACTATTTCCAGTTTAGGAAATTACTACCAAATCTGTTTTTTCATTGTTTCGATTGAGGAAATTACTCATCCATTGCTAAATGCAAGTAAGATATTGGATCATTGGGCACCAAGCTTCATGGCCATCAGGTGCTATAGATAAGCAAATCTGTTTGTCATCTGCATAACTTTGGTATTTCACCTTGTATCTTGAAATAATCTGGCCTAACCAGAGCATTAATATTAGAAAAACAGTGGGCCCAGAATAATTTCTTGCAGCTTCCCATAAACAATATCATGGATCACTGAAATACAACTAACAGATAAATTTCATCCATCCATCCATCCATTATCCACCACTTATCCAAGGTCGGGTCATGGGGGCAGCAGTCTAAGCAGGGAAGCCCAGACCTCCTTCTCCCCAAACACCTCCTCCAGCTCCTCTGGGAGGACCCCGAGGCATTCCCAGGCTAGCCGGGAGATATAATCCTTCCAGCGTGTCCTGGGTCTGCCTGACCAGATGCCCAAACCACCTCAACTGACTCCTCTCAATGCAGAGGAGCAGCGACTCTACTCAGAGTCTCACCCCAAATAACTGAACTCCTCACCCTATCTCTATGGGAAAGTCCAGCCACCCCGCGGAGAAAACTCATTTTGGCCTCTTGTATCCGCGATCTTGCTCTTTCGGTCACTACCCAAAGCTCGTGGCCATAGGTGAGGGTAGGAACGTAGATAGACTGGTAAATCGACAGGCTCGCCTTTTGGCTCAGCTCTCTCTTCACCACGACAGACTGTTGCAGAGCCACCATTACTGCGGATGCCGCACCGACCAACCTGTCAACCTCCAGCTCCATTCTTCCTTCACTCGTGAACAAGACCCCGATATACTTGAACTCCTCCACTTGAGGCAGTAATGTGTTCCCAATCCAGAGACAGCATTCCACCCTTGGCCCGCCGGTACCCCTCAGCGGCCTCTGGAGTCCCACTGGTCAACCAGACCCGATAGGACTCTTTTTTCAGCTTGATGGCCTCTTGAACCTTAGGTGTCCACCACCGGGCTCATGGATTGCTGCCATGAGAGGCACCGACAACCTTGCAGCCACAGCTCCGTTCTGCTGCTTCGACAATGGAGGCTCGGAACATGGCCCATTCAGACTCAATGTCCTTCGCCTTCCTCGGAATGAGATTGAAATTCTGCCGGAGGTGGCAGGTGGCGGTTCCTCCTCCAGACGTTCCCAGCAGACACTCATTATACATTTGGATCTGCCTGGTCTGTCCGGCAGCCTCTCCCGCCATCTGATCCAACTTACTACAAGGTGGTGATCAGTTGACAGCTCAGCCCCTCTCTTCACCCGAGTGTCCAAGACATAAGGTTGCAGATCTGATGACACGATTACGATCATTGAGCTGCAACCTCGGGCATCCTGGCACCAAGAGCACTTATGGTCACCCTTATGCTCAAACATGGTGTTTGTTATGGACAATCCATGACCAGCACAGAAGTCCAACAACTTTACACCACTCGAGTTTAGATTAGGGAGGCCGTTCCTCCCAATCACACCTCTTCAGGTTTCACTTTCATTGCCAATGTGAGCATTTAAGTCTCACAGCAGGACGATAGAGTGCCCAGGAGCTGCGCCTCGCATTGGTTCTTCCAGGGACTCCAAGAAGGCTGGGTACTCCGAACTGTTGTTTGGCGCATAAGTGCAAACAACAGTCAGAGTCCTTCCCCCAACTCGAAGGCGGAGGGAAGCAACCCTCTCGTCCAACCAGGAGAACCACAACATGCAGGCCTCGAGCCGGGGAACCATAAGCAAGCCGACCCCTGCCCGATGCCTTTCACCCACAGCAACTCCAGAGTGGAACAAAATCCAGCCTCTCTCAAGGGGAATGGTTCCAGAGCCCAGACCGTGCGAACAGGTGAGCCCGACTATATCTAGCCAGTACCTCTCAACCTCTTGCACCAGTTCAGGCCCCTTCCCTGCCAGAGAGGTAACATTCCATGTCTCAAGAGCCACTTTCCGCAACTGAGGGTTGGAACACTAGAGTTCCCGCCTCCAGCCACCACCACCCATATCACATTGCACCCAACCTCTATAAATTTCTATCTGTTAAATATAAATGAAACCAATTTAAGATCCTACCAGAAAGAACCAAAATTTGGCTAAAATGTTTTGTAAGAATACATTGATCTATGGTGTGAAATGCTGTGCTTAGATCTAGAAAAAGAAGAACAGATGTTTGCCTATGTAGAAAATAACCTGAAAGTCATTTACTACTTTACTCAGTGCAGTTTCTGTATGCTATGATCTAAAACCTGACTGACACTTATCAAGAATGAAATTTTTTTTTGTAGTAATCATTTAACTGTTAGAAAACATTTTTCTAGAAGTATACTTTTAAAAGACAGGTTACAAATATATCTAAAAGACATCTATCTATCTATCTATCTATTGGAGATTATTTTTCTTGTTTAACTACTACAGACATTAAAGTCTCCAGGAAAACACTAGTATTTAATAAACAGTTAACCATGTCACGTACACTATTAATTAGCATATAGGAAACCTGAGGATTGAGTTAGGTTTAGAAGATAATCAGAGGTTGAAAATAAATGGATTTCCTGTAATATCATTTATAATTTTATAAAAATAGGGCTGTCACTCAAGACAGACTGCTGTGTTGTATTCAGCTTTTTGAACCTTCAGTATTAAAACTACCTTGTGAGTATAAGATATAACTTTGTTTTTTCCTCATGTCATTTTAGGGGCTCCCTACTGTTGCGAACAGAGTGTACAAAATTATAGTTCTGAGGAACTTCTTCAGATAACACTGTAGCGCCATCATTGATAAGACACATTTCACTCAGTGTTAGAACATCTATTTTTCTATTACTGATCAGATCATTAATGTAAAATGTCTTACTGGCTAACATTCTAATATTAATTGTGGCCAAATTGAGGGCCTTGGAAGAGCACAGCTGCATCAAAATCTTGAGATGGCAATTAAGTTATTTTCATTTATGAGGACTTACTTTAAACATTATAATACTGCTATTAATACTGTTCTATCAGACAGTTGTGGCGAGCGCCCACTTCTACGCGGTGGTGTGGGGATGTGCTGGGGAGGCAGCATAAAGAAGAGGGATGCCTCATGCCTGAACAAGCTGGTGAGGAAGGCAGGCTCTATTGTAGACACGGAGCTGGGCAGTTTGACATCTGTGACAGAGAGACAGGCACTGAGCAGGCTCCTGTCAATAATGGAAAATCCACTGCATCCACTGAACAGGATCATCTCCAGACAGAGGAGCAGCTTCAGCGACAGACTGCTGTCGCTGTCCTGCTCCACTGACAGACTGAAGAGATCGTTCTTCCTCCACACTATGCGACTGTTCACCACCCGGTTGGGGAGAGGAACGTTAATATTATACAAAATTGATGTCTGTCTGTTATAATTTCATTGTTATCACTCTTTAATTTAATATTGTTCTTTATCAGTACACTGCTGCTGGAGTATGTGAATTTCCCCTTGGGATTAATAAACAACAACAACAACATTTATTTATATAGCACATTTTCATACAAGAAAAAATGTAGCTCAAAGTGACTTTACAAAATGAAGAATAGAAAAATAGAAAAATAAAAATAAGTCAACATTAATTAACATAGAATAAGTAAGGTCCGATGGCCAGGGTGGACAGAAAAAACAAAAAAAACTCCAGACGGCTGGAGAAAAAAAATAAAATCTGCAGGGATTCCAGACCAAGAGACCGCCCAGTCCCCTCTGGGCAATTTACCTAACATAAATGAAACAGTCCTCTTTGTATTTAGGGTTCTCATGGAAGGACTTGATGATGATGGTCACGTAAACGTCTGGCTTTCAGTCCATCAATGTTGGAGCATCATGATGCTTTGAGTAGGTGGTGGTGGCGCAGGCCGCCACCACAAAGAAACCGGAAAAAGAAACAGAAGACAGAGTTGGGGTCAGTACGGATTTTAGAGCCACTATGAATAGTTATTATGATGAACTGAACATACAGAGTATCAGGATTAAGTTAAAGTGAAGTTAGGAGAAAGCCATGTTAAAGTAAAGTGTTTTCAGCAGTTTTTTTAAAGTGCTCCACTGTATTAGCCTGGCAATACAGTATCTATCTATCTATTATAGTTCACACTTATAGATAAACTCACTGCAAAATTAACATATCCTAATTAATGTTTGCCACAAATTATAGGCCTAAAGCTAAATAGACATTAACAATGTATTATTACCTTAGAAATGTTTTCATAGTGGACCCTGGCTATCATGCCTGAAGCAACATGGTCTCTCCCAAAAAGATCTTAACTCTCCATGAAGTCCATGTTTTGCCTCTCTCAGAAGGTTCTCATCCAGGTGTTCAATGCCAGGAGCCAATTGTTGGTTTAATCAGATTATACTAACATTTACAGTGGTCCATAAATTGCTGTCCTCACATCCTGGGATTCAAAGTTCATCTTTAGAACGTCCAACTGTCAAATCAAATCAAATGACACAACCATGCAATACTATTGTACCAACAGTCCTGTTGTGTCCTCAAACACTGTTAGCGCTAATTTTTTAATATTATGAACACATGGACTGTGGAAACAAGGCACAAACATTTTGCCGTTAGGTGATGGAAAGTTCAGGTGGCACACAACTGAATCTCCAATAACAAGTATATCATCACAATCTGCAGGGACAGTTGGACAGAGGAAAGGACCAAAATAGTTATAAGTTAGAAATGATAATGTCTGTTTGAGAAAGCAGGTGTAACTGGAGCTTAGGCCTCATTTGACTGCATTACTTATCGTTTTCTTTGAAACAACTGTACCTGCTAATTCCAGGTCTTTCTGAAGCCCTCCACAAGTGGTCCTTGGCTCTTTGACAACTGCTCTTTGACAACTTTTCTGATTATTCTTTTGACTCCTCTGTCAGAAATCTTGCGAGGAGCACCTAGTCATGGCCGGTTTATGGTGAAATAATGTTCTTTCCACTTCTGGATTATGGCCCCAATGGTGCTCACTGGACAATTCAGAAGTTTAGAAATACATCTGGAACCAATGACATCAGTATGTTTTGAAACAATAAGGTTGCGAAGGTCTTGAGAGAGCTCTTTTATCCATCAAGAGATACTTCTTGTGTGACACCTTGGTAATGAGAAATCATTTTATAGGCCATCAATTAGGGCTAAAACAGCCAATATTAAATCACACTGATACAGGGCAGGATTGCTTTTAAATACTGACAGATTTGAGCTGTTTTTTTGGCTTTCCATGCCTTTTTGCACCTCCTTTACTTCATGTGTTAAATTCTTTTTCCTTGTATCATTCCACTTTATTACACATAACTTAAATTATGGACTTATTTGTTTTGATTTCTTTGTAGGTGTGGATTACTTAGGTTGTTACCAACATCTGGTGAAAATTTCACGTCAGTAGCACCATTAGAAATATATTTACTGAGAAAAACGTTGACATGTTCAATACTTATTTTCCCTGCTATATGACTGTCTAGCTAGGATCTGCTGAATCTGTCTCTCAATGGTTCTGAGCATACACAACATGCTGCAGCTCACAGTCCACTCGCTGTCTTTGTATAAAGTGGTGTCAGAATGCTGGAGCATAACAACTTTTGCCATGGATCTACATGTCAGCCCTAATTAAGTCATTCAGTTGTCATTTACAGCATTCATCATATTTCATAACTTTGAAGAAAGTCTGATATGTTTTCCCTAGATTTTCTCTATGTCATGTAAGTCCAAGTATAATATACAGACTCTAGCATTATTTGAGAGGTGGTTTCAGAACAGCTTACAGTAAGGAACACATCTGTAGACTTGCACTGCACACTGTGTTACATAACTCAAATTCCAATCAGTCTTTTTATTTAGTTGTGCTCACTTAAACATGAACATAACACTTTCCTACTTTTTATGTTGAAGGCTTTACATTTATCTTCACTACAGCTGTCACATATCTGTACAAATGCAGTTTTGTCCAAGCACTCCTGGGAGCATTCTGCTCACTTATGGGTAACTTTGCCTACTATAGTCCCATTCACAAATTTAAGTACAAAACATGTAAGAAATAAGACATTCCAGGTCCCTGCAGTGCCCACTTTAGACATCAACTATTTCTAAAAAAGTTCCCTCATACCGTAACATGTTTTATCCTTAAGGTAAATCTAAATTCATTAGTCACTGAATCAGACTTTTCTAGCTTTATGTGGCACATTTGAAAAGCTTTTTAGAAAGCTAAGGTGTATATAAAATAATTTTGTTATGTGTATATATTTGTTGCTTCCTCAAAAAACTGTAGAATATTATTAAAGCATGATCTTCTCCATCTAAACCCACACTTACCATCTGCTAAGACACCCATTCAAGATAGACTGGTTCTTTAATGTCTCTGTCACATTTAGTACTTAATGGAGCAGCATTTGTTAGATTTAACTCGTTAGTATATCATGATTTCTGAAAAGTACATTTAGCATTAGTTTACTTAAGCACTGGTTCCTCTTGGGTAAATGTTATCCAGTCCAGGGATTTACATGCCTTTAATTTTTTTTTACTCCTAGTAGCACTTTGTATTCTAAAATCTCTAAATTATTTAGTGTTTCTTTAACATTACCTGTAGTTACTGATCTGTTACTACACACATCAGAAATACAGTGATCAGAAAATGTTTACTTTATTAAGTTTATTCGTCAATGGTTATATGTTTATTTCAGAAATTGTCCATTAGGAATAATATTAGTGAAAGCCAAATTCAATTTTAGTTGTCTCAATGTGTTCTAATATATAAGAGTTTTAGCTTAATATGTGTTACTGTCAACAGGCCTATTAGGTCAATAAGGTAAGTGAAACAGTTCTGTGTTTATGGTTAAGTGTGATTTCAAGTAAACAAGGACTAAACACTCATATGCTATCACTGGCACAAATGTAGCAGCAAGATGCTTGCGGTTGTTGATGTATGTCACTTTGGTGTTATAAATGGTTAGTTTAAAAAAAAAAAGTGAAGTTTGTTTTGAGCATTTCCTTTAGAATATTTTTTTTAGTTTTTACAATGGCTTTTGAGGGTGATGAATTCAGATCTTGCACCTACAATTTTGATAAGCAGCAACCACCATTTTGTGGATATTTTTGTTAGCAGTTGCAACCATGTTGTTCTTGTAGGACAGGTGGAATTGAATAATATGTGACATCATGTACATAATTATATAATTGGTCTTGTAATTCCTGGTTGTTTGAGTTTGTGAATACAATCCAGTAAGAAAAACAAAGAACTTTCTAGTTCCTGAATTTCTGTATGTGTCTTTCTTACTCAGACTCCTGGTTAGAGTCATGTTTTTCAACTAAAGATACTGTCCAAGTTTGTCTTTTGTTATTTGTTGCATTTTGAATATTGTGCTGTATATTACCATTTACTGCGGTGGGTTGGCACCCTGCCCAGGATTGATTCCTGCCTTGTGCCCAGTGTTGGCTGGGATTGGCTCCGGCAGACCCCCGTGACCCTGTATTCGGATTCAGCGGGTTAGAAAATGGATGGATGGATGGATATTACCATTTATGATCTCTTAGCATGTCATGTTCAAAACATCATCTTGTGCATTATTATTATTAATTGCATTTTAATATATTTAGTCATTATCCCTGTTCCCTTCTTGTAGAGGCTAAGTGGGGGTGGCCACCATGAGAAATTTGAGCTTCTACTGGAATGTCAAGCTGCTCATCCATTGGAGAGCAATAGTTTTTCATAATCATACATCTTCTGAAATTTTTTTCTAGACTGAAATGGAATCATAAAAAGCCAATTGTTCCTTAAAATATTTTTGTATAATTTCATCATTAACGTAGGTGGATTTGTTTTGCTTTACTAATTTTTCAGAGTATCAAGAATCTTTACTAATCTGTGTTCAAGGGAACACACATTTTTGCAAAAAAAAAAGCAAAAAAAAAACTAAATTTAATAACTCTAACTGCCAGTATACTCATTACGGGAGTTATGTGCTGCCTTGGAAGAGTCCTGCATAGAACATACGGCTGAATGCCATTTGCATTAGGCTGAGAGTTTATTGCAAAGAACTGACACAGTTTCAGTATTCTTACAGAGGTGAATACTTAGCTCATCCTGAGTGTGAAGCACATGGCAAGTTCAAATCCTTCTTCCTGATATAGAATTACTTAGTAACATGACAGAAGTTAAATGTTCACAGTAAAAAGAAAGCTGTTCCAGGCCTCATTAGGGCAGTAGGATCAGGATATAAATTAATCTTGCCTTTTGGTAAATCTTAATGAAATCAATTCAGAACCCAGGCTCTAGTTGAAAAGTTGTTCCGATCATTGGGAAGGAAAAGGGATTTGAAAAATGTAGAGCGTAATGGATTCAGATTTACATTCTTTACTAAATGTAATGAGACTCAGCCCAAGGGAAATTTAGAGGAGGGGCAATAGGCCATTACCCAAGTCAATAGAATATATTTAATATGGAGCTTGGTAAGAGAATTTGTGAACAAGGGTAAAGTATTGTGAGAAAAATACCAATTAAGATATAATGTATGTGGTTGCCTCTGAGAACAATCCATGGCACTAATTGCACTTTCCAAAAGTGAATGGAAGGGTGTTGAAACTCATGTGAAGACTGGACAAGTAAATATGCTGCACTATGCTGCCCTCAGCTGAATGCTCAAAGATTTCAATGAAATCACAGTCTTATGGAAAATGTAGAATTTAACCCTTAGCACATCATGCCTTCATATCTGGAATACTTAATACATCTGAAGCTTTATAACCTGTTAACAACACTATATTAAGTTCAATTTACTTTCATTTTATATCAAACTAGCAAGTTTATAGATCTGCTTATATTTACCAATATAATATAAATAAAACACATCAACAGAATGTATCCATTTATTTCATAAAATCAATTTAGTTACATTAACTGAGAGCATGTGGAAACAGCATAGGAACTAGCATAGTCCAATACCTTAGTCTAATGCAAGTGCCACTCATATACACGCCTCACATTCATTTGAACTTTGGGATGAGAGAATAAAAATTGTAGTACCTAAAGAAAATCCCATAAAGATAGAGGGAAAGCAAACCACACAGATATTGACTGGATTACGATTCAAACCTATTCTCTACTGTGCAACTAAGTGAAATGCAGAAAAAGTTCATACATTCTCTAATGTGCTTAATCCAATTCACGTCAGTGGTGGGGCAGCAATGAACACATCCTATTCACAGTAGCATTTAGGCTGATGGTTGGAAACAATCCTAGACAGAGTGTCCATCTATCACAGAAGATAGAATAATTTCCAATAAAAATATAACAGCATAAAATAAAACATTAATATAAATTTTGTCAATCATCACCTGTCACAACTTTGGAAAGCTCAGGGAAAACACTCGGGAAACAGTATCTGTTTTTCACTTTCCTCAAGTAGAAGGTGAAAGATCATCACGCAAAGTAACACCTCTTAAAATCATTACAATTTCAAAAAAGTTGCTTCTTTAGAATAATAGTATATATTAGTTTGCCACATGAAATTGTATCCTAAACTGAAGTGTAGTGAATTACAGATTATCCAAAAATGGAGCAATGAGGACGAAGTTAATGACTTATTCACAGAACTTGTTGAAAGCAGTTACATATTCAACATTATTGAAAGACAGATGCCTCTGATAAATTATAGTTGTATTTTGCCAAGGAAAACATTGGTACCTGGGTCAAATAGGTAGGCAAAGTGGGCACACTGCAATATCTAAAGAATGCGATTTACTGTGATGCTTGAAGAGCACTGTAAAGAGTTAAAAAGTGCTGGGCCATCCCAATTTTCATAATTTCAAGAAAATACAGATGCCTTTGTTAAGTTACAAATGAGTTTTCTCTAGGAGAAATGGATGCCAAAGTTGGCACACACCCATATCTAATGAATGGTATTCACTGTGAAGATTACAGGGCACTGTAAAGGGTTAAATGCCATTTGGCTACCCCAGATTTCACGGTTTTGAGAAAAGACAGATTTCTTTTTTACATTTCTGTTCAGATTTTCCTGGCCAAATGTTGGAAACTGGGTCAAATGGGTTGGCAAAGATGACATATTGTCATATGTAACGAATTGGATTCACTATGATGTTTTAAGAACAGTGTAAAGGGTTAAATGTTTTTGGGCCACCCCAATTCTCTAGAAAAGACAGATGCCTTGTTAAGAAGCGCTTGAGTTTTGCCTAGCCCCAAAAGGATAACTGGGTCAAATGGACTGGCAAAGTTAGCACACCCCCATTTCTAATGAATGAGACATACTGTGATATTTAAAAGGCAAAGTAAAGAGTTATTAAAGCTTTAGGACACTCCAGTTTTCACAGGTTCAAGAAAATACATGCCTTGTTTAAGTTGCAGTTGAAATAGCAAGGCCCAACATAGGTAAATGGGTAAAATAGGCTGGCAAAGTTGGCATAGGACTGTGTTAATTGATGGGCAGTGGGAATTCTTTTAGGAGCTTTGCAATATCAGTACCATCACTGCTCAAATGTCAATGAATTTCCTTGGGTAGATAGTTATCTTGAATATTTTTTTAATAATCTTTCTCATTGGAGAATGGTGCTTATAAATTCTTTATATGCTGATTAGAAGTTTTGGTTTTAACTTCAGTTTTCTAGAATCATTTGAGATACCTATAGGTCTTGTGTCATTACAATCCTAAATGTGTTAAACTTGGATGTTAAAGGTTCTGCTGTTAAGCTGCAGTGGCAGCATTTAACAAAAGAACTTGACTGGTAGATCTTGGCTTTACTTAGCTTTTTAATTATTAAAGTTAAGTGTGGACTTATTTTTTTTTCCCAAAAGGTTTCTCCAAGTTACCATATATGATATAAAAACAAGAAACCAACCACAGTCACAACATACTCAAAAATGGAAAATAATTGGAAGATATGCAAAGGCCAATCAGAGCCATCCAATACTGTACAGTGTCAAACACGTGCGCTTAAGAGGCAATCAACAAGCCTGTAGGTGATCGATATATTGTCCGACAAGGGGACGAATTGTGGTACTGATATCTCTCTCTATACATTTACAGAACCAAGGAGGAAAAATAATAATAATCCACACTCACCAACAACATTTCCGATATTGGCTCAGCAACAAACACTTCTTCCGAGATGACGTCACTTCCGACTCATGCGGATGACATCACTTCCGGTCCTTCAATGGTGACTATACTCCCGGCCAGTCCTGATGACATCACTTCCAGTCCCGCAATAATGACGTCACTTCCTTCCCTCCTAGAAGACATCACTTCCGTTACCCTCTAACTTCCTGCCAACTCATTTCCTGTACCCATTTTCCCTTATATAAGAGATCATGCCAGTACTGTTTCTTGTTGAATGTTTGACTTATTTAATTTTGTTTTGACCAAGGTCTACCAAGACAATATACGGGTCAATTCCCCAAAATTTCAACGTGTTGTCAACTTTATTATATCACAATAGCTACATCTGGACATGGACTGAACTATCTGAGCTCTAGTGTTTGTTGTTAAGTTTAAGGTTATGATGCACACAATTCACGGACCTCTGAGTTTCTGCAATATGTTTTTTTAATGTTCCCAAACCAAACTGTATTTCAGAGAGAAAGATATAGTCCCCGGTAGCATTATACAAAAAGAAAAAAATACAAAACAAAAATACAGAAAATGTGTTCAACTTGCATGTAAACGTTTGTGTATATCTGGAAAAGACATAGCATACAGGTGAGGGGAATGCTGCCACATGCATGTTGTGCCCCGTTAAAATTTGCATTAACCTTGCACTTTTTGCACTTCTTCATTTCTTTTAGATAGATAGATAGATAGATAGATAGATAGATAGATAGATAGATAGATAGATAGATAGATGCTTTATTAATCCCAAGGGGAAATTCACATAATCCAGCAGCAGTATACTGATACAAAGAAACAATGTTAAATTAAACAGTAATAAAAATGAAAAAAATAAAAAAGCAGACAATAACGTTGAGTAATGTTAGCATTTACTCCCCCGGGTGAATTTGAAGAGTCGCATAGTGTGGGAGAGGAACGATCTCCTCAGTCTGTCAGTGGAGCAAGACAGTGACAAGTCCGTCACTGAAGCTACTCCTCTGCCTGGAAATGACACTGTTCAGTGGATGCAGTGGATTCTTCATGATTGACAGGAGTTTGCTTAGTGCCTGTCGCTCTGCCACAGATGTTAAACTGTCCAACTTTACTCCTACAATAGAGCCTGCCTTCTTAACAAGTTTGTCCAGGCGTGAGGCGTCTTTCATCTTTATGCTGCCTCCCCAGCACACCACCGCATAGAAGAGGGCACTCGCCACAACCGTCTGGTAGAATATCTGCAGCATCTTATTGCAGATGTTGAAGGATGCCAACCTTCTCAGAAAGTATAGTCGGCTCTGACCTTTCTTACATAGAGCATCAGTATTGGCAGTCCAGTCCAATTTGTCATCCAGCTGCACTCCCAGATATTTATAGGTCTGCACCTTCTGCACACAGTCACCTCTAAAGATCACAGGGTCCATGAGGGGCCTGGGCCTCCTAAAATCCACCACCAGCTCCTTGGTTTTGCTGGTGTTAAGATGTAAGTGGTTTGAGTCACACCATTTAACAAAGTATTTGATTAGCTTCCTGTACTCCTTCTCCTGCCCACTCCTGATGCAGCCCACAATAACAGTGTCATCAGCGACCTTTTGCACGTGACAGGACTCTGAGTCATATTGGAAGTCTGATGTATATAGATTGAACAGGACCGGAGAAAGTACAGTCCCCTGCGGCACCCCTGTATTGCTGAACACAATGTCAGACCTGCAGTTCCCAAGACGCACATATTGAGGTCTGTCTGTAAGATAGTCCACGATCCATGCCACCAGGTGTGAGTCTACTCCCATCTCAGTCAGCTTGTCTCTAAGGAGCAGAGGTTGGATGGTGTTGAATGCGCTAGAGAAGTCCAAAAACATAATTCTTACAGCACCACTGCCTCTGTACAAGTGGGAGAAGGATCGATGTAGCATATAGATGATGGCATCCTTTGCTCCCACCTTCTCCTGGTATGCGAACTGCAGAGGGTCGAGGGGGTGGCGGACCTGTGGCCTCAAGTGGTGAAGCAGCAGCCGCTCCATGGTCTTCATCAGATGTGACGTCAGAGCAACAGGCCGGAAGTCATTCAGCTCACTAGGACGTGATACCTTTGGGACAGGGGTGATACAAGATGTTTTCCAAAGCCTTGGAGTATATTTATTGAATATACACTTCATGGATGCAATCAACTTCAATTGTATTGATTTTGGATCTATTTTTATGGACTTTGCCTTGACTGGGTTTGAAGCCTCGGGGACAAATTAATGTTTCTGTGGTTCACTGGATGAGACTGCCTGATGTCTGATTTTTCTATTTTGCAACGTTGAGATACAGGAGCAGGGGATGTCCTGACTCCTTGATTGTAATGGATATGATGAATTGCTGTCAATTCTTTCTATACGCGCTTCGACTGGGAATGACTGAGAAGTGATCTGTTGTTTGTAGCAACCTGGCTATGTTGGATCTGGTAGCACCCTTTCATGTGTATCTTGTAATATCTCCTACTGTGGTTCTTGTGGGTTTTTTTTTGCTATCATCGTTTATCTGGGCCACTCCACCCCACCATCTCACTTTCTCTGCTACTGTCAGATAAGTATTACTCTAAACTATACCAGAATGCCCTTGTGATAAACTTCTTCACATTAAACAGTTTGTTCAGAGCAAGTTGTCCGACTGGACTATCCTAATAGACAAAAAAATTTACGTTGTGGGTCAGGTTGATACCACCGCCAGACTGCGAAAGAAAAGTTCACCAGCAGCATTTGTTCAGGAATACTCATGGCTTTGGAAACAAAAGTGTCAGTGTGCCAAATTCTCAATATGCTAGAATAACCTCTAGCTATGGATCTGTGCGCAACAAACTCTTGTCAATTAATATTGCATTGTTTAACTCAAGCTCTCTTAATGGTAAAAGCAATGGTAATATCAGAATTGCAGATTCCAACATTGATGTAATATGCTTAACAGAAACCAGGAAAAACTAAATTGAATTTACGCCTCTCACAGAAGCAACACCACCCCGATATGTTTACTTCTCAGAAGCTTTTAGCTCAAGACAAGGAGGAGGAGTTGCAGTAATTGCTACATTGGATTTAAACATCAAAAGAATCCCAAGTGACTGCCCATTGTCTTTCTAGTGTCTGATTCTTAAACTATTTACGAAATCTCATCCAGTCCAACTTATTGTTGTCTACAATGGATCTTTCTTAACTGATCTGACTGAACTTTTAACCCACTTAAGTTTACTTTCCCAGAGAATCATTCTTCTTAGTGACTTCAACATCCATATTGACTTTGTGCAACATGTTAATTTTTCTACTCTCTTTAGTTGTCATATATTGGATCTAATCTGGTCATCTGGCTTATCTGTCAACAACACTTATAGCAGTGATTTGGGACTCTCTGATAACAAACCGGTACTTTTTACAGTCTCATTACCTCTCCCTCCTCTTACCTGTAAATGTCAAATTTCTTTCAGAAACCTTAAAAATATCTGTCTTTCTATCTTTGATCTTTTTCTGTCTTCCCCTATTCCATTAACACTAGATAATCTTGTTGCCTGTTATAACTCAGCCAATCATTCAGCACTAGATAAAACAGCTCCTTTAAAGCATAAGGAGATTTCTTTTAAGCGTTAATCTCCATGGTACAATTCAGAAATATGGTATTTGAAAGCAACTGGCTGATGCCTTGAGAGAATGTCACGTAAGACTGGCCTCACCGTACACATCCAGGCTTTGTCTGACCACCAATTGCTTTACAGGGATACACTAACAGCCATGATAACCCAAGAGTTTTGTTCTCTGTAGTTAATAAACTACTTCAAGCTGTATGTGGCCCAATTACTACTGAAGCCTGCACTTTTTCTGTAATAAAATTAAAGATCTAAATAATTCAACTAAGATAAATCTTATCTTATCTTTCCTTGTCTTTTCACTCCATCCAGCTCCTTTTCTAAATTCTCACCGTTAATGATCTGCTTTGTAAGATGAGGCTGACTACTTGTGTACTGGACCCCATTCCCAGCACACTTCTTAAATCCTGCCTTCATGCCATAATTCAGATTGTTACGACAATAATAAATACATCCCTTGACTTTGTGCCAGCCACTTTTAAAATAACTTCTGTAACCCCAGTGTTAAAAAAGTGTGGTCTGGATGCTGATAATCTGAACAATTTATCACTTATCTTTTCTGTCAAAAGTTCTTGAGCGTGTTTAAGCCTCCCAACTCACCAATTACTAAACCTCTAATAATTTTATGGAACCCTTTCAGTCTGGTTTCAGGGCACAGCAGAGTAATAAAACTGCTCTGCTTCGGGTAACCAATAATTTGATTTTGGCTGCAGACTCTGGACAAACCAGCATATTAATTCTGTTAGATCTTAGTGCGGCATTTGACACCACTACAGTCTACTGTCCAGAATGGAGAACATTCTGGGTGTCTCTGACACTGCAATCTAGTGGTTTAAGTCTTATCTGACTGATAGGCAAGAGTTTGTTAGTTTTGGCAACAGCAGATCTGCTCAGCACCGGTCAAACAAGGAGATCCTCAGGGCTCTGTCCTAGGCTGGCTGCTCTTCTGTACCTTTATGCTTCTTCTTGGCTATAGCTTTGGACAGTAGCTTCGTAGCTTTGGACTGGGTTATCATTGTTATGCAGGTGATACTCAACTGCATTTCAATGTTAAAAGCGAAACTTCATCAGAGCTTTCTCAGGTCACAACTTGCCTCAGTGAAATTAAAACCTGGATAGAGCACAACTCTTTCAAGTAAAACTGCAACAAAACTGAGCTCCTGCAAATTGGCACTAAGACACAACTTAAGAAAATGAGCTCCTCTTCATTCACACTTGACAGTGATTTCATCAGACCTTCTTCTAATGCAAGGAGTCTTGGTGTCATTTTTTGATTCCTTCCTTTCTTATTCCACCCACATAAGAAACTTTCTTACTATCACCTCCGTAACATATCCCATGTTTGCTCATTACTCTCCTTTTCTAATAATTAGAAACCTGTCCATTCTTTTATTACATCCCGCTTCGATTATTGTTTTTGAAGCACCTTGAGAATGGGAAAGATACTATATGAATAAAATGTATTATTATTTATTATTATTATTATTTATTATTATTATAGCAACAAAATACACCAGGTTAAAGATGGACAACATATTGCTCCCTCAAGTGACACTTCTTGTGAAGTTTAAGAATGGTTAAAATTGTTGTTAAAATTGCAGTATGTGGTCATTTCCTTAATAAATATGTGGAAAGTCTACTTTTGGTCTGTTTTCATTAAAATAAACATGATCTTGTAATAGATGTACATTTTGTATTTATTTTGGGGAGCTAGAACAGGTTGGTTAATTTGAAAACTGTGTAGTGGAGGGGAGCTGTATGCAAGCATTCTGATACATGTGACTGCGTGCATCACAGTTTTGGGGGTTTATGTTTTGGATGGACTATGTTGCAAAGTTTTTTGCCTGCCTCATATAACTTAATTGATATCAAGAGTAACTCTTGCCAGACACATTTAGAGGTGGTCATGCTCAAATGGGTTGTTATAGGAAGAATTTGATAAGGGTTTACTTATAAAGTTATAAAGTGCTATATTTTTTTAAGAAAAGAATTTTTGAAAGAGAAAAAAAAAATCCTATTCTTTGTTTTAGCAATTATTGTTTATGTAGATGTCAGAAGGGGACCTTGTTTTTCGATTTCCTGGATAAACCAGTTACTGATTGTGTCAGGGTTGTCTGCAGGATGTAGGTATTGCTGTCTGGCAAAGGAGTCACCGCTTTGAAGTCTGGATGGTTGAGTATACAAACAATATCAAGTTGTGATAACAGACCTGCTCTTTCCTTGGAGGATGTGCGTATTTACATGACTTGGAGATCACAAGTCTGACGCTATTGGTTTCTAATCAGCATATCTGTACTTATCCATGATTGGTAACAATACATTTTGTTAACTTGTGTTTTCATTAATTGTTAAACCCAGGAAATGTAGATGTGCCATTGTTTAATCCGATTGTCCAGAACTGATAATTGCAGGGACTGAAGGAGGTTTAAGCTTCTGGGCAGCAGAAGGCAAGGGGAGGAACAGTTCACTGAGAACGCTGCCAAGACACTCGGACAGAGCACAGGGGCTTACAGGCTGACGAGGGTACGTGGCTGGCACGACGTGCGACACAAGGATGGCAACACTTACTTCCAGGGAGGAAGAGACAGCTCCACAAGAAGACGGCAGTTGTGGGTCCATCAAGAGAAGGAAGCCACTTGAAAGGACCGAACAAAGCTGGCGGACAAGAAATGAGGCGTGCCTAGGTGACAGCAACACAAGGAGCCCAGAGTGGAAAAAAAGGAACAACGAAAAGACGCTGACAGGCATTCAACGATTTCACAAAACTTCTGTGGTGAAACAAGTGTCCTGTGAACAGAGTGTATCCATGGACAGTTGAACAATTAAGTGTTGGGGTAACACTGTACGCCTGGAGAATGGGAAAGATGCAAACTGGACTCTGCACCACTAAAGGTTGTATCCTCCAATTCTGTTTTTGACGGACTTTTAGAGTGTGGACTGTGTGTTTTCCTTTTAAAAAAAAGGAAATTCGTTCTTGATATTGTTAGATTTTGTTTATGTTCATTTATCTTTTTCATGTACTTATTATTGTCTAGTTTAATAGAAGTTACTGTTGCTTTTCCTGAAATTACTGTTGTGTCTTTCATTGTGTGTTTACTCACTGCCCAATTTAAAGAAACCTGTGTGCTATTATTGGTAAATTTCAGGAGTTCCCAGTTTCTTAATAAAACTGGGTGGCGTAGTCGGATATTTAAATGGTGTCTAAGTTAGATTACCTGTAAGTCACACACCAGCAACTAATTTCTTTTATAGTAAATTTGTTAAATTGTACATTACATCCTGGAAAAAGCTTCATGATCAGGCATTTACAGAAACCGCTATAATTGAACTTTTTAGCCAAAATTTAAAACTGGTGGAGCAAAAAGTTTACTGTCAGGAAAATTCAATGTGTCAAAGTGCTTCACAAATTAGTACAAATCAGTTTTCAAACAGAACATGGCAGTATCAAATTTGGTGTGAAATAGGCATATAATACAACCAGGAATGGAGCATTTGTCCATAGTCTTTTAACCATGAAACAAACTCCCTCTGATGATGAGATCACAGTTTAACAAAGATACTCTGAAAATAATAATGCAGACTGAAAATGACATTTCCTGGAATAACTCCAAATTATTTCATTATTACACTTTCAATGGAAGAAATGGAATGGAAGAATGGCACAAAGTGAAGCCCAAAGAACAGGACTGGTCTTCACGTTTTACAAAAGGGTTGGACAGGGTTGGTTTGGCAAAAAATTTAAACGTGAATCAGATTTGTGTTTCAAATAGAGCAAAATTAAAATCAAACATTCACATAAAATGTGATTTGTGTGCTGGTGTGCAGATAACAGAGTTTTGGTGACAGTGGATAGTATTGGTTAAATAAATCAGACAGGTGTAAAATCATAAATGAGGCACACTCAATGGCAAAAAAGACAGAAACTCAGAGACCAGCTTGAAGCAATAAAAACACTCTGGCAAGAGCTGAAACTGAGCAGATTTTGGCAGGAAACATGAGAGATGTGAACTCTGTTGCGTGTTAAAAAAAAAAAAAAACCTTGAAAAGGGTCTCCTCATCAATAAATACTTGGATATCCTGTCTGTGCAAAAGATTCAAGATAATGACCAAGTTAACATTCTTAAAGCATGACAACATGCTTATATACAATATTTAAGCATTGCTTCATTTATTATTCACATGTACTCACTCTGATGTACATTTACGCTTGCTTAAAGATTTGCAAGGGTGTAATACATTTTATTTTTATAAGAATGCAACTGGAGAAGATGTAACAAAACCCAAAGACTGACCCAAAAACATCGTTTACTTTGCATTATTTATTTCAGTGTCACTTGTAGAAAATAGTATGATGCCTGTGGCTGACCTATTCTAACTTCTGATCAAAGTACACCAAATATTTTGCATTGGTTAGCTTTCTTAAGCAGAGATCTCTGTCATTGATTTAAGTACCATCTCAGTCCACAAAAAGTTGAAATGGACTTTAGTTGGGCTCTGATTCATGCAACAGTATAGGTTTTCATTCATTGAATACTTACAAAAATGCCTTACTGTCTGTGAAAGAAAGCAAACCCTGGAATTTTCTGGTGCTTTACATTTGTGCCGCTCATATGATCAAATCAATTAGTGTCAGGGTCTACAAACTCAAAATTACCAAGAAAGTAAAATAACTATTTTTCTTTTCATTTGCTTGAATTCAAAATGCAGTCTCTATCAGTGATGTACAAACCTGGTTCTATTGAATGACCTGTTTATTCTCATCAGAAATGGAAACAAGTGCACATGAAACATCCACTCATTTTATTAAAAACATCCGTATCAAAGCAGAAAATAGAAATTCACACATATAATACTGGTGATGGTGATCTGGATACGGAGGTTCATTTAGAAGAATTTACTGGGCACGAGTGTAGCATTAAAACAGCTCAGTGTTTGCCAAACTTATAAGTGAAGTTTTCAGCAAAGTCAAAATGCAAGCAGCGCTTGAACATAAGAGAGAGAGAGCTGCACCATCTAATCATTTTCACTGTCCACAGCATGTGCATTTGCTGAAACAAGATTATGCAACAGTACCATTATGGACTGTATTGATGTTTAACCATCTGAACATCAATAAAACAAGAGACACCAATTCATCTGTTGAGAACTGGTTCAGAATTACAATGAAGACAGTACTAAATAAACTCCATCAAAAGCTTGGGGCATTATCGTTGAGTATGCATGAGTTTTTGAGGGGAAGACGATGTTTTAGTGTTCTGAGTGTTATAAGAAATACACAAGACAAGAAAACTGAAACACATAAAACATTTGTGAGGAGTTAAAAACAAAGAGTGAAAGAAATGCTTCATGAAACAATATTGAATGTCTCTCTAACTCAATAAAAGAAATGGCAAAGAAAAAGCACACATATCACAGTAAACACAACAAACCGCCTAAAACAAATGTATCAAGAAGAAATATTTGCATATATTTGCCCACCCTGGTCTGGCACTGGGAAACTGGGAAGAACAAACATAAAACAAGTTTATTTTAAATGAGACTGATTGTATGAAATTAAAATATTCATATTTACAAGCACTTACTAAAGTAACATCATCATTTCATTAGAAAAGAATGGATGAAAGAAAAAACAGAAAGATTAAAGAATTTTAACAATTTCCATGTCCAGACCATGTGGAATGCATATGGTAGTGAAGACAATTTTATTTTATTATTTATTGATTGTTGTCTTGATCACTTTTAAGTCTACAAGAGTTATGTACACTTGTAGTTAAAACTCGTGTCCTGCTTTCTGTGATCATTCAAACCTCTAATTTCACTGAATGTTTTTAAGTGAAAAGTATCTTGTTTGGAAAATGTGTAAAAATTATCTACATTTACTTAAATATTACAAAAACAGTTGCAAACTAATAATAATAAAATACTTTTGTTTAAGAAATATATTCAGTTCCTTCATCAAAATCTGAACTGGGGGTTCTAGAAAACATTAAGAGAGCTGATGTTAGTATTCGTAATATTTACTTGGGATGTGTTGTTTGTCCTTCTTTTAAATTAAAATGTGCTTGCTCATCTGTTTTTTTGTAAAGATGTGGTGACCTAGGAAACATACAAATAATGGTGGATTCCTGCTATTAACCAGCCCACAGAATGTGGTACAAAATGCGAAAGAAAAAAATAAGCATTTTACAGTATTTCCACAACATTAAGAAGTGTTATTTCTGAATATTGCTTTATTTTTTGAAATTGCTGTAATATATGTATAACAGTATATAAGAGAATAACAGAATCAACCAGTAGCAGAAAAGAATCCTGGTTGGTTGACTCAATAGCCACATGGAGTTATTTTGATTAAAATTTTGATCATTCAGCAGTATATACTTTGTATTTGCATGGCTTAGTAAATATAATTTTAATTTCTAAAGTTTTGTTCAGTGTTAACTAGTAAATAGATTATGTTTAGGTTTGTGTACATAAGAATTTGCATAGCTAACTAGCTAATCAAGTAAAAGATTTAACAAGACTTTTCTGTAAAACTATACATAGACCAGTAAATTGCTAATCAAAATGTAACTGGCATATCTAAAAAAAACTAAATTATTTACAATACTTTACAAGGCCATATAACCTAAACATACTGTTTATAATTGGAGGATGTTAGGGGATAAGGAACACAATCTGCCTTGTTGTGTGTTCGTCACACTTGTGTTAGCTGGAGATACCACAACTCTCGACAGCCATTAAAGCCAAGTATCACTGTCACTGGAAGAAGGTAAACTTTTTCCATAATATAATATTTGATTTTTTTTATCTTTTCTTGCATATTTTGATAAAAAAATGAAATCTATTTTGAAGTTCAACATCTTATATTATAAGTCTATTAGAAATGTTGTAATTGTTTTGTGTTTGTTGACTTCCCTTTACCAAATCATTTTTTACAACCATAGTGGGATGTGAACTGATATAAAAAAAATGTCACATATCTAAAGTGTGATGTTCCACATTATGATTGAAAGCCAAGCACAAAACAAGATGTGCATAACTTTTTTGTATTTAATTGCCATTAAGTTGTTAACTTCATGTTATCTTACATATTGATGATAAATTTAGATTCAATAATAGGAAAAAAAAAATGTATTTGTTTGTCAGAGGGATGTCACTAGGGGTGACCACATATATCATATACCACATACCAAACCTGTTACCTGTTTATGTTCATTGCTGATATCTAAATGCTTCGTGCCAGTCTGCCATTGTTCTGACATAAGCAAAAGACGGCTGCAAATAAATATCTGATCTTTTAATTATTATTTTCAAGTATTTTTGGTTAGTTATCTCTAATGTAGATACGTGGCCATGTGTGAGCATAAGCCTTCTTCTCACCAGTACATCACTGTTACTCAAAAATTGATTATTTCTTTATAGATAACATTTTTTTGCCCATGATTAAATCTTGCAAGTATGTCACTATTATTAGCTCTGACCAAACCCCTTTGATCATAGAGCTCAAATCATTATGCCCCACATACTCCTCTCGCAGCTGGCCTCTAAGCCCACTTTTATTAGCAGACGAGAACTGTACAAAATTTATATCTATGCAAATTGAAAGCATTTTTAAGCTGACAGATTTATTTCATATTTCTCCCACAAAAATAAATCGGAAGCTGTTAACATTTGATTCTGATGATTGCATATAGCGCTGAACTGACCTCTCTATACTATTCTTTCCTCTGCATATCCTGGAGTACAAAAGAAACAGCCCCATACAGGATATGTAAAGACTGGCAAGATCGGGGGGGATACATGCGGTCACTAATTTACAACAGCATAATGTTATGCGAATGAGTATGAATAATATAAATAATGTTGCGTCCGTGCCACAATGTTTTCCGAAATGTACTATACAGGTCATAAAATGAATAATTCCAAATATCATATATACCTATGTCTCTGTTTTTTTTTTTTTGACATTATAGACCATAAGGTGCACACTAATTCAGCGTGAGCAGGAACACTCAATAAAACTGAATGTAAAAAAATCAAGTGACAGTGAGAAATGAGGAAGGCAGATTCACCAGCGTTTGTGTGTCAGCTTTTATTCCCCCAGGTCAGAGAATGCCCAGTTCCATTGCCTCAAAACACCACTCACATTTACAGTTATTCCCTGTTTCAAATAAAAACTAACAGCATCACATCCCTAGGGTGCTAGTATGTATCTTGATCGTGACTGAGAGAAGAAAAGTGAAAAAAAAGGTAACTTTTACAAGTTCTATAAATGTACACCGTCTGTTACAGATGCAAACCAAATGTATATGTGTACTGTATAATATTAAAAATAAGAGCAGCTCACTACTAAAAACGGCAAATATAGGAGGCAATCGGGATGAAACCAGGAACTTATGATTACAAGTCAGCAAATCTTACCGCCACGCCACACAAGCTGTTGAATCATCCTTGAACCTTTTGTGAAAGTGTTTATTTGATCTTTGGACTTCAGGCTTCACACATTATATAGTTATGCCAACATTTTGTCATTTACTACTAAAATATGAAAAACGTTTCTGTTTTAACAATGGGTTTATTATTGTAGAAATGGAGCACACATGAAATGCATGTGTTCCAAATTATTTTTTTATTATTTCCACTCTAAAACTCCAACACTTCACTCCCAGATAATCAATCAAGGCATGAGCTGCGAAAACACTGTGCACGTTCTGCGGTGGTAGAGGGATGGGATACGAGGCTGCTTGCTGCTTGTCTTTATCGGACATTTACAGGACAAAAGATGCTGATGGAGAGGTGCAAACAGATTTAAGGTGGGCCGGATCTACGAGTTTTTTCGTAGGCTCTTATAATTCTAGTTTTAAAGGACAAGACACAATCTAATGTGTTTCTGGATTCATTACAGCTACCACAGCTAGATATGCTCAGCGCAGAGGAATTGGATAAATCTTGGACACTCTCAGAATTACTAGATGCTATAAACTCACTTAAGAGTGGGAATTCAGTAGGCCATTCAGCCATTCAGATGGCTATCCTGCAGAATTTTACAAAAAATATTTAATTAAGTTATCAATAGAAGCCAAAGACAGTAAAATTCTACCTCAAGCTTTTCGCCATGCATTAATTACTGTGTTTCCTAAACAAAATAAGGACTTATTACAATGTTGATCATATAGACCAATCTCACTTCTGAATAATGATGTTAAGATACTCTCCAAAGTTCTTCTTAGAAGGAGTAATATCACTAGACAAAACCAAATTTATTAAAGGCACTTAGCTTCCAATCTTCTACACCTATTTAATGTAATATATTCACCCACAAAGTCTAACACCCCAAGGATCTTATTATTGTTGGATGAGGAAAAAGCATTTGGTGTGGTTGAATGGGACTACCTTTTTACTATATTGCAGAAATTTGGGTTTGGCCTGAACTTATGTGCATGGATCAAACTACAGTATCCACTCCAGAAGCTTCAGTTCGAATTAACAAAATTGTTTCAGACTACAGTGGAACCTCGGGTCACGAACGTCTTGGACCACGTAAAAATCGGGCTACGACCACACTTCACCAGACTTTTGAATCTGTTCACGACCACACACTCGGGTGACAAACAAGCCAATTTCCCTTCTGGTTCGTACGTGCCAATGATTTCTGCATGTGTTGAGTCTCTCCCTGTGCATTCGCTGTGAACTCTTTGTGCTCTATTTCGTTTCCCTTCCGGTTCGTACACGCCGGTGATTTACGCACCTGTTCAGTCTCTCCATGTACAGTACATTGTTCTCGGTTAGACATGCATCACGCAGAGGGACTTTGTGGTATAGCGGGTCCACAGCGCATGTCAAGAGGCCAGTTTTAAATAAATAATCGCTGCACTTGCAGCTTTGCGAGGGGGCGTGGTGGTTGATTGCTACAGCGTGAGGCGGCTAAAGGGAGGAAAAAGAAAAGAAAGACAGAGGTTGCAGAGTAAGGAAGTACGCAAGAAGCAGTGTGGAAAGAACCGGTATGAGAGAGCAAGCAAGTCAGCGAGTGCTCACAGGCAGGCAGCTGGGTAGTGAGCTCAAGGACGGGTGTTTTGACCGACACGTGGTGGGGCAGAAGGAAACGGTCGCTCCAGTTGAGTGATCAAGGAGCTGGACTGACCAGAGGAAGGACGGCTGGCCATGTAAGGCAGTTAAAGAATGCACCGGGCTTGTTTTTAAAGAGGCTGCTTCGAGCATTGTTTTGACCTTGTTGTATTAAATGAAGACTTTTTTCTATTGGATTTTAACCTCTACTTCACTTCTGTTTTTATGGGATTAGTTATTTATTGAAGGATTCTGAAACCACTGCACTTTATTTAATTTGGACATTGTTTTTCATTGTTGTTTTGTTGATTTTAATAAAAGCACTTGGCACTTTTTGCACCATCTGATTGCTCCATTGTAGTGCCTCACTGTCGTGCTCATCAGTAACATTACTGACGGTGACAGGTTTAAGGGCTCCCGGAAGCGAGATGGGAGCATGCAGCGAACCCATATCGTCACAGACTTAACCTCAAAACTGTAATCTCCTCTCCACCCAGTTCCTCCTCATTTCCTTCATACCAGAACTTGACTCATGCAAGGTTAGTTTATGGTTAGTTTTTGTTTTACAGATTTTTCGAATGT
Organism: Polypterus senegalus; assembly: GCF_016835505.1. Classification (NCBI taxonomy): domain Eukaryota; kingdom Metazoa; phylum Chordata; class Cladistia; order Polypteriformes; family Polypteridae; genus Polypterus; species Polypterus senegalus. The sequence continues at coordinate 112,820,025 of NC_053166.1, forward strand.
TCATTTTTTGGTTTGTAGCATGAATTGTTGCAATGTTACTTTTCTTGGTTGTTTATTAAATTATGGATTTTTCAAATGTTCATTTTTTCCCCTGTGCTTAAAACTCATAAAAAAAGTGTTTACAGTGAGCGGTTCGTAAGGCTATAGCGTGAATTCTTGCAATGTTACTTTCTCTGTTCAAGGTTTTCTCAGTGTTATTTAATGTTTTTACATTTAGTTTACTATTACGCTGTGCATTCCATGGTATTGTTAACTATTTTTATGCTTAAAAATCTTTAAAAAAGTATATTTACATACAGTTCATAAGGTCTGGAACGGATTAATTGTATTTACATACAATCCTATGGGGGGAAATTACTTCGGGTCACGACCAAATCGGGTTACGACCAGAGTTTTGGAATGAACTAGGGCCGTGACCCAAGGTTCCACTGTACTTCAAACTAGAACATGGAACTAGACAAGGATGCCCTTTGTCACCACTGCTATTTGTAATCACCATTCAGCCATTGGGAGTTGTCGAAATGCTTCTGAGGTAAAGGGGTTTATCATAAAAGGACTTGAACAGAAACGATCACTACATATGGATGATATGGTACTAAATATATCAGGTCCACAAAATATTGTGCTTGCAGTCCTAAAAGCACTACCAGAATTTCAAAAGATTTCTGGACTCAAAATGAATTTGAATAAAAGCATGGTTTTTCCAGTGAACTCTCTAGCATGCAATATTAGATTGGACACCTTCGCTTTTATCATTGCAGATCAGTTTAAATACCTAGGGGTTAACATCACAAGTAAATATACTGTAAAGCTCTTTAGCTACAAAATTTTGCTGTATGCATGGAAAAACTTAAGCTAGACTTGCATAGATGGTCTACTCTCCATCTCACTTTAGCTGGAAGAATTAACAATATGAAGATGAATATCCTTCCTAAGCTTCTTTTTCTATTTCAAAGCATCCCCATATACGTTAACAAGTATTTTTTTAAGAAGTTAGAATCACTCATAACCTCATTTATTTGGAATTCAAAATATCCACAAATCCAAGAGGCGACCCTAAAAAGACCTAAGGCAGAAGGTGGCATGGCTCTACAACAACAACAACAACATTTATTTATATAGCACATTTTCATACAAAAAACATAATGAAGAATAGAAAAATAAGAGACACAGTAAGAAAAGAAAATAAGTCAACATTAATTAACATAGAATAAGAGTAAGGTCCAATGGCCAGGGGGGACAGAAAAAACAAAAAAAAACACTCCAGATGGCCGGAGAAAAAAAAATTAATCTGCAGGGATTCCAGGCCATGAGACCGCCCAGTCCCCTCTGGGCAATCTACCTAACATAAATGAAACAGTCCTATTTGTATTTATGGTTTTCACAGAAGGATTTGATGATGATGATGATCACGTGGACTTCTGGCTTTTAGTCCATCAATGCTGGGGCATCATGGTGCTTTGAGTAGGTTGGTGGTGGCGCAGGTCGCCACCACAGAGAAACCGGAAAAAGAAACAGAAGAGAGAGTAGGGGTCAGTATGGATTTTAGAGCCACCATGAATAGTTATTATGATGAATTGAACATATAGAGTATCAGGATTAAGATAAAGTGAAATTATAAAAAGGCCATGTTAAAGTAATGTGTTTTCAGCAGTGTTTTAAAGTGCTCCACTGTATTAGCCAGGTGAATTCCTATCGGCAGGCTATTCCAGATTTTAGGTGCATAGCAGCAGAAGGCCGCCTCACCACTTCTTTTAAGTTTAGCTTTTGGAATTATTAGGAGACACTCATTTGATGATCTAAGATTACGATTTGGAATATAGGGTGTCAGTCATTCCGATATATAAGATGGAGCGAGATTATTTAAGGCTTTGTAAACTATAAGCAGAATTTTAAAATCAAACGATTGTAAACGATTTATGTCTTTTTTGGGTAGTCCTGAGAGGAGTGCGTTAAAGTAATCTAGTCTACTGAAAACAAAAGCGTGAAATAATTTCTCAGCATCTTTCAATGATATAAGAGGTCTAACTTTTGCTATGTTTCTTAAGTGAAAAAATGCTGTCCTAGTGGTCTGATGAATATGTGATTTAAAATTCAGGTTACAGTCAACGGTTACCCCTAAATTTTTTACTTCCGTCTTAACTTTTAATCCTAGTGCATCAAGTTTATTTCTGATAACCTCATTGAATCCATTATTGCCAATTACTAAAATTTCAGTTTTCTCTTTATTTAGTTTGAGAAAATTACTATTCATCCATTCAGAAATACCAGTAAGACATTGTGTTAGTGTATCGAAAGAGTCGGAGTCATCAGGTGCTATTGATAAGTACAGCTGTGTGTCATCAGCATAGCTGTGGTAACTCACGTTGTAACCTGAGATAATATGACCTAACGGAAGCATGTAGATTGAGAAAAGCAGCGGACCCAGGATAGAGCCTTGTGGAACACCATATCGGATATCATGTGTCTTTGAGATGTGATTACCACAACTCACAAAGAATTTTCTCCCTGCCAGGTAGGATTCAAACCAATTTAAGACACTGCCAGAGAGGCCCACCCATTGACTAAGGCGATTTCTAAGAATATTGTGATCAATGGTGTCAAATGCAGCACTCAGATCTAAGAGGATGAGAACAGATAAATGGCCTCTGTCTGCATTTACCTGCAAGTCATTTACTACTTTAACGAGTGCAGTTTCTGTGCTGTGATTTGTTCTAAAACCTGACTGAAATTTATCAAGAATAGCATGTTTATTAAGGTGGTCATTTAATTGCAAAATGACTGCCTTCTCTAGAATTTTACTTAAGAAGGGCAGGTTAGAGATTTCAAAAGCAGAGGGGTCAAGATTATTTTTCTTGAGTAGGGGTTTAACTACAGCAGTCTTAAGACAGTCTGGGAAAACCCCCGTATCTAATGACGAGTTTACTATGTCAAGAATATTATCAGTAAGCGTGTCTGATACTTCCTTGAAAAACCTTGTTGGTATTGGGTCAAGGACGCAGGTGGAGGGTTTCAGTTGAGAGATTATTCTATGTAAATCAGGTAAATCTATCCTGGTGAAAGAATTTAATTTGTTTATAACGGAGTACCGGGGCTTAGGAGGTTCCACAGTGTTGGGGAGATATACTATATTATTTCTAATATCATTAATTTTTTGATTAAAAAATATAGCAATGTTCTCACAGGTTTCGCTGGAAGTATTATGGGGGCATTCCTTTGTGTTACCTGGGTTTAGCAGACGATCAATTGTAGAAAATAAGACTCTGGGATTACTAGCATTGTTATTTATAATCTTAGAGAAATAGCAGCGCCTCTCAAGACGGACTGTGTTATTGTATTCTGTTATTTTAACCTTCAATATCTCATAATGGATAGTTAGTTTAGTTTTCCTCCATTTACGCTCAGCTCTACGACATGTTCTTTTTAAATCAGACACTCTTTGGGTCTTCCATGGTATAACAATGCTAGAAGATTTTTTAACTGTCTTTTCAGGTGCAACTATGTCAACAGCAGCTCTTACTTTAGAATTAAAGTTTTCCACTTTACTATTTACATCATCCTTGCTATTGTAGCTGGCACTATAAACGGACTGATTGCTTAGAATGTTTGTAAATTTTACAGCTGCTGAGGAGTCAAAGAAGCGTTTTTTAACAATATGCTTCTCATGAATGTTTTCTATCATTATTTCTATACTGAATAGTAGAAGAAAGTGGTCTGAAAGACCAATATCAAGATCTGCTTCACATCAGCTTTAGTCCTTTGGTGATAATTAAGTCTAACGTATGACCTGCTTTATGTGTAGGCTGATTAATGAGCTGTCTCAAATCAAAAGAGTCTAGGAGGTTCATAAATTCCTTTACTTTTAGGTCACACTGATTATCGATATGAAAGTTAAAGTCGCCTACAATTAAGAGTGTGTCATAATTCGTAATTAAAATTGACATTAGGTCTGAGAATTCCTCAATGAAAGACGCGTTAAATTTAGGAGGTCTATACACAGATAAAACGAGAACGTGAGAAACTCCATGAATAACAACGGCGAGATACTCAAAGGACTTAAATTCACCAAAACTAACATCTTTACATTTTTACCTAACTTTAAATTTTATTACTGGGCAGCAAATATACAAGCTACAAAAACCTGGACATTTTCACAAAAAGACGAACACACACAGGCTTGGTCCACAATAGAAATAAAATCCTGCTTTACTTCTTTATATTCCTTGCTTTGTGCCCCAGTAAATGCAAGTTATCAGTAATATACTAACAACCCAACTGTGCTTTTTTCATTCAAGGTAGAAAGTAATTCAAGATAGAGAAGCTTTTATCTGTGACATCTCTACATGATAATCACCTTTTTCCACCCTCTTGAACTTACACAGTTTTTAATGTTTGGAAAACATACAGGATTAAACCACTCAGAGATTTGTACATAGATAACATCTTTACATCCTACGAACAATTACACTCCAAATTTAACTTTCCATTTTATCCACTAATTCCAAATTAGAAACTTTGCTAAACAAAATCTGCCCAATTTTCCTCACCTCCCACCTACTTCTATTCTGGAAGAAATATTGACCAGTTAGCATTTCTGTAACATATAAAAACATTTTAAAGTCCCTTCCTTTCAAACATCCAAGAGAACAGTGGGAAAAGGATCTTTTACTGAACTTTTCAGAAAAAAAGTGGAAGGCAGCCATGTACAGAATTCACTCTAGCTCCATATGCGCAAAGCATACACTTATTAATCTTAAAATCTTCTATAGAGTACATCTGTCTTGTTTAAAATTGTCCAAAATGTTTCCCAGGCAAAGTCCAACCTGCAAATGTTGCAATCGAGCTCCAGCTTCATTGGGCCATATGTTTGGGCATGCACCAAATTAACATCACTCTGGACCAAAATCTTTAAATGCCTTTCAGACAGCCTTGGTGTCACAGTCCCTCCTAATCCATTAATATCTCTGTTTGGTATACTCCCAGATGGGCTTAAAGTGGAGAAGGACACACAAACTGTAATTGCCCATACTTGATTATTAGCACGTAGACTTATCTTGCTCAACTGGAAGAATCCTAGCACACCTCTGTTAAGTCAGTGGAAAACTAATGTTATATACTATTTGAAATTGGAAAAAATCTAATTCTTACTTAGAGGATCTGTTCAAAACCTTTTTACAATCTAGCAGGATCTAATTAATAACATTTTAGAATAAGTATTGTAAAACATTTTAAGCATGTTTTTTAGAACCAAAAAGTACATCAACAGGATTGCCCTACAATTAGGCACAGAGGACATCTAAAATACACAGCATAAACGGGAACTGCTGGATTGGAAGACAATTTACTGTAAGTACTCTGTGTTTACTTAATGCTTAGAAAGGACTTGCAGGCTGGGAAGAAAATGTAAGCTTTTTGTGCTGATACATTACTTAACTAGGAACTGACAACTTGTAAAATTTAACACCTTTGGGAACAGAATGTAATTGTCATGTATTTACTCTGTACTTACCCAGGAATTGCCTACTTAATATAAAGTGAAATTTGTTTGGGAACAGAATGTTCTTAACATGTACTTAGTCTGCACCTTGACAGGAACTGCTTACTTAATGTAAAGTGTAGCTTAGTGTACCTACTCTGCACTTACACAGAATGGAGCTACTATTTTTTATTCAATACTGATGCAAGAATAACCTATAAAGAATTATCTTTCATCTTGGTTAAATCTTGAATGTTTATTTTCACTCTCCTGTCCCCATATATTTTATTTTAATCTAACAATGAGATCTTTAATGAGAAAGAATATGTTGTATAAAAAAACACACATTAATATTGGTATTAAAAAATATTTTTATTGTCACCTAACTGCAATCAAATTAATTTGTATTAATAAGTAAGTTATTTATACTACCACATTGAAATACTATTATATCCATATAATTAATTTAATATTAACATTTACAGAAATTAAATGCAAAGGTTTTTAGGTTTTAGTGGAAAAATGTTTATAAATACTAGATAGTGGGTTACATTTTTCAATGTTTTATTTTATAAACGGATATACGGATAAATTCTTTCATATGTTTGTCCATTTTCTAAGCTCACAAATTCCAGAAAAGGTTGGGCCATACTCTATATTTTATAATACAGCATGGGTATTGTGCCAGAAGTGCTTGGCTGGCACCGACTAGACACAGACTGACACCGGAGGCACGTGAAAATGAAAAGATTAATTTTGTCTTCAGCCATGGGGCATGTCTTCCCCGTGTCCCACAGGCCCTACACAGTCCCCAAAAACACACCAAATGAAAACACCAACACACTCTTCTTCCTCCACTCCACCCAGGCAACTTTGTCCTCCTCCTCCTGCCGACTCTGGCACCCAGAGTAGTGGCTGCAGGCTGTTCTTATAGCCCACCCAGAAGTGCTTCAGGTGATAATTAATTTATTTCAGGCTGCACTTCCGGGTGTGGCTGCATTCCAGCCCACACAGGCTTGTTAAGCCATGCAGCTCCTCCCAGTGGCGGCCACGGAGCCCAACAGGGCTGAGCTCTGAAGTCCCAGGCCTGTGGCCCCAGTGTAAACAAGGAGGGCTGTCACCACGCGTTCTGGGAGATGTAGTGTGCATTCCATGGCCGCTCTCCAGGTTCCAGTGTCAAAGGGGCATCTCGGCTGGGCATAGGACCCAGCCATCCACCACAGTATGTTTGCCCCCAACCCTAAAATGGATGCATGGATAACACAATATTTACTGGCAAGTTGACTTTAATAAGCAAATTTTTATTTATGTAGTATAGACTATATAAACAAAGGAAAATCAGTTTAACATTCAAATAGTTGCTTCTGACTAATAGACCACATATATTGTTCCCCTGCACTTGTTGTTCTCCAAAATGATATTAAAATTACAAGTCAACATTACTATAGTTTATTATTAAAAATATGTTTTATGGCTACTATAGTGTTCATTTACTTAAAGAATATAGTGTTTAATAATCTAGTACATTAATCTTTAAAACAGTTATTGCTAATTCTATTATACGTATTTTACTACTTCGAATCTTTATGTTTCATTCACTTTCCGTGTCAGTTGAAATGATTTTTCAGAAGACTTAAGACTTATGTGTAACCATTGGCCAATAGCAAGTCCAGTTAATAGTGCGTTCTTTATTAATAAAAACAATTTTAAAAAAGAATTTGATTAAATTTCCTTTCTGGGCTTTGTGAACAGCAAAGCACTGGGCATAGTAAAGAATTTTTTGCTCAACCTACTGTTAATGGAAAACGTTCCTTTATCATATTGGCCCATGGTGCTAAAAGATCTATTTATTTCTTTGTGTTATCAGCATGAAGCTTTAGATATGTACAGTTGACATGTCTGGAAACAGCCCAGACATGAAAAAAACACACTGAACTTTGTTTGAACTTGAAATATACTATACTTTATAAGAAACATTTACAAAAACTACAGGTTCAACCCATGTCTTTTTGCTCTTTTTGCATCAGATTTTGAGTAAAGGGGTGTTTCGATTTGACACAAACATGTTGTCATATTTGAGAAGTTACTTGTCAATTTGTAGTGAAAGAAATGTCAGTTCTTCTTTTATTTATTGAATAATAAGGCTTTATTTTAGTGTTGCTGAAAAATGCCCTCAAGGGTGTAAGAGGTTAAATCCCTTTGTGCAGTCTAATGGCTAAGGTTTCCTGACTAACAAAACAACACTATTTATGTCAAATATTTGGCAGATGTGCAGTTATTGATGACAAAGCATTTGTTTTATACTAAACATGCAAAAAATCTTGAGCAGTGCTGTTTGGTTGGAAGGTTCATTTCAATGGAGAATATTTCCATTTCCATTTCCATTCTCCAACCCGCTGAATCCGAATACAGGGTCACGGGGGTCTGCTGGAGCCAATCCCAGCCAACACAGGGCACAAGGCAGGAACCAATCCCGGGCAGGGTGCCAACCCACCGCAGGACACACAAAAACACACCCACACACCAAGCACACACTAGGGCCAATTTAGAATCGCCAATCCACCTAACCTGCATGTCTTTGGATTGTGGGAGGAAACCCACGCAGACACGGGGAGAACATGCAAACTCCACGCAGGGAGGACCCGGGAAGCGAACCTGGGTCTCCTAACTGCGAGGCAGCAGCGCTACCACTGCGCCACCGTGCCACCCATGGAGAATATTAAATATTCTAAATAAAATTATTTGCTTAAAACGTAAATAAATATAGAAGAAAAATTTTGTAATACCTTTCTTTTATGAGAGAATTTTGATTCATCAATCACAACAAATCTTTGATGGCCCCCAATTTTTAAAAGCTTCCTCCTTCACAGCCTCTTCATTGTTGTACAATATGTTCATTTGAACAGATTAATCAAAAATATTTTTATAAAAATAATATAAATAGAGTTCATAAAAACAAATGCTAACAAAGAAACCAAAAATTCTACCTGACTATTGTGCTGTGTTGTGTAACGGTATGTTCTTTGATTGACAAATAAAAATGCATCAATTTTAATACCAGAAACAAGAAAGATTTTACTTTAAATATTGTTACTAAAGAGAAATCTGTTCATTTAAAGATACAATTATTTTCTGTTAGTGCTACAAACACACTGGCCACTTTAGTTAAAAAATCCAACTAAATATGCAAATAGATTAAATAGATACTGCGCTTAACAAGAATATGGTCAATTACTAACTTCGGTCAGTATTTCCTTTTAAGAACATTAAACTGTTTTGAAAATCCAAAATAATCAAAAACATATTTTTAGCAAAGAAATCTGTATTTTACACAGCATATAATTAAAATTGTTACTATCAGAAAGAGATAAAACTCAAATAAGAAACAACAGTACAAATAATAAAAAATGAAAATACACAATTTTAATGTTATAAGTGGGAATTATTATAATCTGGGTATTCTCTTCAAATGTTTTATCACATAATCAAGATAAAGACACAAAACATAAATATACCAACCATCATTTTAGTCAGTGTCTGTGAGGTCCTCACTAGGCCATCCTGAAGCAAATTAATTTGCCTCATATGAAGACCTTGTGAAAAGCTCACAATTAAATATTTAGCACCAATCGGTTATGAATCATCTGTTGTGCAATATTCCACTTAACAATATATAATTCTCATCAAATTTTCCAATGAAACATGAGTGGAACCACAATGTATACATCACAAAGACTTGCTACTATGAATACTTTGTGGACATAGCCTACAAAATATAAAAAGTCACATTATACTAAACACCAGTACTGTACTTTAAAAAAAAAAAATGATGTGACAGTTTTATCTGTTGCTCACACAGGTGGCAATGTATGCTATTAAATAGCAAACTTTTTCTTTGAAACCACTTAATAAACTTTTTTACATTACTATTAAAGTTGCTGCCAAACAAATATGTGTTGAGGTCATCAGCAAGAGATGGCATTTTATTAAATTGCTTCTTGAAATTAGTTGCAACACTTTGTAAAGAGGAAATAAGTACAATACTTGCAGGACACATTTTCTAAAGTACATACAGTAACAGTAAAACATGTACAACATCTTCTAACTTTGTATGCTCCTATTACACACTCCTAATGGTGTTACTTCCCACACAGTTCTGAGAATAGTCGTCCAACAGGGTTAAAGCAAGGCATTCTGTGCATACATATTGCGTATTTTATATGGTTTTATAGTTTGCTACTGGGAAGAGCATTTTAATTCATGGGTTGACAACTTTAAATGGAAAAGTATGTATGCTAAAATATGTGATTATTTAGTTGTAGTCAGTATGGGGGTAGCAGATTTTGGAAATGTATCTAAATTATGTAGGTTTAAGACATAAGTGGACTTTTGGCACATTGTAATGGCGCAGTCACCTGAGCTCATATTACTCGGCTTACAGTTGGGGTAGTATCATTGTATGGATTTTCACCAATAAACCTAAGACGTGTCTGTTTGTATTGGTGTTTTCAAAAACTAGCCAACTGCTGGTTAAGTATGTCTCGTGGTATAATGGCATCTACTCTGCCGCAGATGAATGTGTTCTGCCCTGTAATGTACTTTAATAACGGAAAAAAGAATGTTTAAACAGTGGATGGGTAGAAAGAACCTTTTTTTTAACCTTTTTTGTCTTTACATGCAGTTTCAATAACTCCACAGAAGTTGGCAAGGAAAAAAAAAAACAGATTGTCTCAAAGATATAAGCGATATTGTAGAAGTAACTACATGCACTGTTAATGAGGAGACAAGTGTTGTGGGAAATACCAAATATAAACTTACCAAGAAAGGATAAAACAGTCAGTCTTGCAGAATCAGGTAGATACAGTTTTTGTTTTTCATTTAGATATGTCATGTTCAGGTGGTTTTAGAATTAGAATTTCTACAGTGAATTTCAGACAATACTGTATATTAGTATAGTAATATATTAGTAATATATTAGTCTTAATGTGATCATATCTTGCATTCCAATTTAAAAATTGGAAATTTTCTTTATAGTGTTTTGTCACTTTTGATGTCTTTTCATGAATAAATATAATTACATATATCCTTGATTCAAAATAGATTTTGATGATGGAGCTCCAACTGCTACTACACTTTACACTTGTGTAAAACTGGAAAATTTAAAGCTCCAAAGTAAGCTTGCTGTGATGGAAAATAAAGTAGTTGAGCTTCAGGAGGAATGTGACTTTCTATTAAAGATTTAGACCATTTAACAGCTAATGCCAGTTAGCTTTTTCCCTCACCCACCCTTCTTGTTTTTAATTACATTTTTATGTTGCAAACTGCATTTGGCAAAACCATTATATGTTTTAGTTAATTGTCTCAGATTTCTCAAATTATATATTGCATTAAGAAATTTCATATTAATATATTATATAGTATTTTATTATAATAAAATGAAATTGATGTTTAAATTTATAAAAATATAAGTTATGAGAATTCTATTGAATCTTTAAAATACCTTTTGGCAAACCATGTGCCAAAAGGGGAAAATATGACAGATCAAGTTCCAGGTCATTGACATCATTTACAATACATTTGATTCATTTGCTACTTGGTGAAGTAATGCAAGTCCAGAGAAAAAGAAGAAGAAATCAAAGAAGATGGGAAAGGAAGTTTACTTTTGTAAAGTTTATTCTACACAAGTTACGCTAAATGCTGTCACAATCCTATAAACTGATAGAAAAAAGTTACTATGTACAGGTATAATGGTTAATTTTTTCCTTTCTTAAGAGGTTTAGAAGCTCTCCAAAGGTCACATTGTGAGTCAAAGTTAGATTTTGACTCAGCAGCCATATGGTTTAAGTTCCATCATATTACTGTATCTGCAAGGGTATACCGCCTTCATGGGATTTTTGGAGATCTTTTTGTTTAGATATGCAAAATGCATATAGATTACTTCATGTATAATTTTTCTTTGCTATATTTACCTCACCTTTTGGTGCTTTAAAGTAATTCACACCTTTTTATTATAGATTGTTTGATGCTGTGTTTTTTTCTTTCCTAAATATAATGAAAGATTTCCACAAATATTTTAAATACTGTATAGTGGAAATTTTCATATCATAATTATGTTTTATAAATATATATTAAAACATATGAATTATAACATTTCATGCAAAATTCATGATATCTAAGTTAGTTAACTAATAGATTTGTTTTGTGTCACAAGGATTGTGAGTGAATACCCTTTTTCAAGTTCTGCCATACATTCTCAGTTGAATGGGGATCTATAATCTAACTTGGATCTTACAGACATTAAAATTGTTGTTTTTTTGCTAATTCATTTTAGCTTTTGCTTTATGCTTCTATCTGGGAAACAAATCTTCTCTCTCAGGCAACAAGAACAATAACATTTATTTATATAGCATGTTTTAATACAAATTATGTAGCTCAAAGTGCTTTCCAAGATGAAGTAAAAAAAAAAAAAATACATATGTCTGCGGTGGGCTGGTGCCCTGCCCGGAGTTTGTTTCCTTCTTGCGCCCTGTGTTGGCTGGGATTGACTCCAGCAGATCCTCGTGACCCTGTGGTTAGGATATAGCGGGTTGGATAATGGATGGATATATATATATATATATATATGCACAATTAGGCAATACTAATTACCAAAGAAAAAAGTAAGGTCTGATGACCAGGTAGGACAGAAAAAAAAACTCCAGGGGGGTGGAGAAAAAAACAAAATCTGCAGGGGAAAGCATCAGGGTTTGTTCCAGGATTTTTCTTTACTTTTCTGCATTCATTTTACCCTTTACCCTCACAAGCCTACCAGGGTCTGCTGCAGAGCAGCATTCCCACAGCATGATGTTCCCACCACAATGCTTCCTGGTCAAGATGTATGTTTCATAACATGACACTTAGTCTAATGGTCAAAAAATGGTCAAATAAGCTCAGGTTTGGTCTCATTAAACCATAGAATCTTCTTCCAGGTAACTTTAGAGTCTCCCATGTACTTTCTGGCAAATTCTAGTGTTGTGTTCTTTTAATAGAAGCTTTCTCTTTGCCAGCTGTGACTAATGAAGAACCTGGGACACAGCTGTATACACAATCTCTTCATTGTTACCCAGTGTAGCTTGTAACTTCTTCAAAGTTCTTACAGGTCTCTTAGCAGTCATTCTCACTAGCCTCCTTCTTGCGTGATCACTCAGTTTTTGTGGATCGCCTACTCTAACAGATTCACTACTATGCTATATTCTTACCATTTCATAACGATTGATTTAACTGGAGTCCAGGGGATATTCAGTGACATGGATATTTCTTATCTCCATTTCCTAAATTTTTAATTACATATTCACGCGGTTGTTTGGAGTGTTCTTCTGTCTTCATTGTGTAAGTTAGGCCATGGTACAGACTCACCACAAAATGGACAATCCAGATAATGTGCATTAAGATAGCAATTAATTAACACTCCTGGAAACAGATAGGTGATCTCAGTGTAACTAATGATGTGACTTTGAAAATCAGTGATGATTTAGGTGGTACATATGAATACTTTTGCATTTAATTATTTTGTGTTTTATATTTGTACTAGCAAAATACCCGCGCTTCGCAGCGGCGAAGTACTGCATTATAACTTTTTATTAAGAAGAAAATTAAACCTTTTTAAACTGAGGGAAAATATACAAAATAATCATTTGTTAAGGATCTCTTTGTATACCACATTGTGAGTTCGGCCCTCCGGTTGTAATATGACCAAGCTGTGCGCTGAGCTTACTCTTGAGAATGCAACGTACAGTTGGCCATGTGAACAGTAATCTTGTTTCAAATCTCACAGCTTGGATTGCTGCTGTCATAATCGGTTTGAGTTTCATGGTTTGTTTCAATTACGACAGTATTTGTAGGACTTGTGTTGAAGAGACATTCGGCATTTGTCAAGCATTGTAACTATACAACCGGTTTCATCGATAACTTCACATCCAGCTTTTGAGAGTTTAAAAATTCATAAACATCAAAGTGTCCACTGCTGAAATTGTCACCTGTCAATCTAAGATGTTTAAGAGGCATTGGCGGTTGTCGAAAGGTGTAAAATATTTGGCCATTTCGGTACACTTGAAAGCGACAACCAAACAATTCAGCAGCAGCCATCAACTCACATGCAGATGCATAGGTGAAGGGCTTAAGCATTTTAATCTTATAGTGCTCCTGTGTAGTATAATTATCTCCTGTACCGTCATCAGTCCACACCTTCAACCTGTCCCAGTCATTCAATACATAAGACACAATGTACCTCCGGATATCAAGAGTGAGCCTGATATAATAACATTAACAACATTTGCAATATGTAACAAAGAGAATGGAAAAGGTAGGTGCCATCTCCAGGCATGGAAACCACTCGGTAAGTGACAGTTCTTTGATCGATGGTGATCACCTCGATAGACATGTTAATGGTGGTATGATTAGAATGATAAAGGAAATGGGTACCTGAACAATGTAAAGTAAGTCTAAAATACCTACACAATAACTATAATCGTAATAAACGAACAATAAAACAGCGGAGAAGCCGTGGATTAAATAAAAAGGCTGTAGTTATCAGTAGGGAGGCGTGAATCCCGTGGCGAAGCAAAGAAGGGAATGTAGAGACTGGAGCGCGGACGGCCTTATATAAGCAGACAGCCAACAGCATGGGAGGCGTTGGGATGGGGGACCCAACACCGCCTCACACGGTGACCGAGCTGCAGGCTAAGGACGTATATATGTACGTAAGTAGAATTCAGTTAGCTTTGGGAACCCGTGTACCAAATTTCTTGAAGATGGGCCCATAAGTAACAAAGACAGTTGAAAAGTTCAATATGGTGGCCGACAGTGGCATCATACCACCGAAATAAGTACGTACATTGGTTTTGGTTAGCGCAGGGAAGCCAGCTACCAAATTTCGTGAAGATGGGGCCATAAATAAGAAAGTTCAACATGGCGGACGTTGTTGACCATTACACGTAGAATTTCGAAATGAAACCTGCTTAACTTTTGTAAGTAAGCTGTAAGGAATGAGCATGCCAAATTTCAGCCTTCTACCTACACGGGAAGTTGGAGAATTAGTGACGTTGGAAAGTTCAATATGGCGACCGACAGTGGCATCATACCATCGAAATAAGTAAGTACATCGGTTACGGTTAGCACAGGGAAGCCACCTACCAAATTTCATGAAGATGGGGCCATAAATAAGAAAGTTCAACATGGCGGACGTAGTTGACCGTTATCAACCGTTATGACCGTTATGTGTAGAATTTCTAAATGAAACCTGCTTAACTTTTGTAAGAAAGCTGTAAGGAATAAGACTGCCAAATTTCAGCTTTCCACCTACATGGGAAGTTGGAGAATTAGTGATGAGTCAGTGAGTGAGTGAGTGAGTTAGTGAGGGCTTTGCCTTTTATTAGTATAGATTTCATTTTGAAAGTTTTTTCTGTTGATCAATGTCTATGAAAGTCAAAATAAATCCACTGTGATTCAATGTTATATAATGATAAGTAAAAAAAACTACTAAGGGAGTGAATACTTTGTATAGGTGCTGTATTGTAAGAATCCTTGTCACAAGTGTATTGTAACAGGGCCAGCATTTACAAAATATCAAACCAGTTGGAGTTGAATTCATACCCATGCAATTTGACCTGACTTGAGCAGTGTAACACACAACTAATTGTTATTCAACTAATGATGAATTACAACAGTGTACAAATTAAAAACAGAAAAACTTTGAAAGGTGGGCTAGGAGCATAAAAACTGGACAGTAAAGAATTCTTTGACCTGAGAAATTTCTCTTTCTTCCTATTAATGATTATGGGATATTATGATATGGCAAAACTCCATAAACACACACATCTTTCATGCTGTGTTTCAACATTCCGGGGTGACTGCTGGTTGAGTAATGGTGTAGTGGCACATATATAGCGATAAGAAGACATTTGAAAGACAACAGATAATTAAGTGTCACGGGTGTAATGCAATAAGGTATTTGTAGTAAAGATTCACCTTCCTAGAACTGTGGCACAGTTTGAAGTCAACATGGGCCAACATAAACATACACATTTGGCACCTTCTTAAGTGAATAACTCAATAGATGCTGCTTTAAGAACAAATGGGGGACTAAAGTGTAATAAGTTAACCACTTAGTGTGCAATCAAAACATTTTTTAGTAGAAGTAAATTGCCTATTATAGCTGTTTAATGTTGCTTGAAAGTGAGTACAGTCTGGATGGATAGATAAATGTGTGCAATTTATTTATAAAATAACTTTTATTCTTACATTTTGCCATTTAGTATCCTTAAAACATTATTTATTATTTTGTAAATGCTGACCTTATGAATTTTTACACTAATATGTAAATTAGAGCCTAAGGTCTATGTGATGAAAGGTCAGTAAAATTCTTATGTCTACAGAATAGGCTGCCTTGAAGCATAGTTTGTCACACATTATAAAAACGGAAAATGGTCATTTGTATTTTTCCATAAAAAAAAAAACTTACAGTTTTTCTTTTGTACATTTTTAATGATGATAAAGTTCATAGTGTCAGATTAAACCAATGAAAGAGAAAGAAAGAAAGAAAGAAAGAAAGAAAGAAGAGTTTATGACAATGTCGAGGTGAGTAGGTAACTAATCCCAAAAAGAGGGAAACCTGGGACTGAAGAACTAAATAGACATTGTGGCAATAGGGGTCACTGTCACCCTGTGATACCCACAGACCACACGTCAGACACCGGGTAAAAGTCCAAGAAATGAATTTAATATTTCAATAATGTACACCTCCATCTCCACAATACTCACAATAAACAATCAATAATCAATAATACAATACACTAATCCCATTCCTCCACTCCAAGCACCTCTGTCACCCTTCCTCCCAACTCGGCTCAGCCTGCTGGGATTTCCCAGAGTCCTTTTATATTTCTTGACCCAGAAGTGCTTCTGTCTCTCAGTCCATGTGATTTCATAGCACTTCCGGGTCAGATGAAAACTCCTTCTTTTCTTCAGCCCGGAAGTACTTCATTTCTTCTGTCCCCATGACTGGGGAGTACTTTTGGGCTATATGGAAAATACAAATCCCTGTTCCTCCCTGAAGCATCCCCTGGCGGCTCCCATTGTATCCAGCAGGGCTGTGAAGCCGAAATCCATTGTCCATGATGCCCTGTTAGAATTCGGGGCACCTCCACATTTGCAGGGAGGACTTCATCTAATCTCCATCTCCATCTGGGGGTATTGGCCGCGATGAACTGCCGGCCATATATCACAACATCTAAAAAGTTAAATTAATATATTATTCTGTAACATAAGTAGCATGACTGAAGCTGACCTTGTTCTCTTACGTTTTTCTTTCATTAGTGCATCCAAAACCTTCTGAAAAGGGCTTTAACAGTATGAGTGTGTTCAGGTTTAATTATAACTTTTGCTACAACTGAATAAGGGTGGTAATTTGTAGAGACCCCACAATATTTTGTTTTTAAATATGTTTTAAAATATATTGTAATGGGACTCTAATCACCAAGGATTCATAAATGAGTGCTGAATCCAAAAAAAGACAATTTTTTATGTTAATTACCACATTATTTTGCAGTGGCAAAAAAAAATTAATCACATCCTTTCATGCAGAACATAAAGACAAACATTTATAACATGGCAAATGATGTGAAAACATCCATGCATTTTTTCTAAAATATTGTTAAATACATACTTTCAGAAAAATCAACGCACATCATAAACATTCATGTAATACTGCATTTCTGAAAGTCTACTGATATTCTGTGTTTATTGTTGTTGCTTATACTGTGATTCATTGCAGAGTTGTGTGATTCATTGCTTTCCTACAAAGTAGAACCAGGGCCTAATAAAAGAAAGAATCTTTTGATACTTGCTCTTATTTCTAAACAAATCACACTATGGTAAGGTACCTGATAAGACACTTCATCTGTTAGCTAAGCCTCATAGTCATAAGAAACTGCTATTTAGCTGAACCTAGCTACCAATATCTCTTTATTTTTTGAAAATCATGAAGACTGAAAGTTTCCAAAATGCTACAATTTGCAAATGTAATGAATTCTAGAACACAGAAAAAAAGGCAAAGTTCCACCCAGCCAACAAACATATTATCAATGCTATTTTCTTAGAATTCATAAAAAAATAGTAAAATTAACAGTTCAAGTCCTTTTTTTCTATTTATGTGTTATGAATGTTCTTAAAGTTTAATTTTCAAGGAACAAATGTGTTTTGTATTAACTATTTAGATTGAGAAAGGTCACATTTTTGTTATTTAAGTTGTAGTCCATAACAGCAGCATTTTGTTGGCAGGATGCAATGCACCATTGCTTAGGAATACCTATTAAAAAGTTCTATGTGTTACATTTCAGGTATCTGTCCAAGATTATGGATTTAAACTTAAAGGGTGTTAATCTTAAACTCATAGTGTTAGGCTTTCTGGTAAAGATTTGTAGCTTCTTACTTCTTATTTCAGGTAATAGATATAGGTTTTGGTTCTGGTGATAGTCCTGTAGTTTTGTTATAAACCCTTGGTAATTTTAGTTTTGACTTCTCATATGGTTTACCTTTCTGATTCTTTTTGTTTCTGATATCAATTATTTTAGTATTCTTCAAAACCATTTTTTTCCTGGTTCCCAAAAATTACACATCTAGCAATATATTTGACAGCATCTTTCTTGTTTTTCACAATCCAGTGTGCCAGCAGACAATACAAAGTATTTGTCTGCAATTAAAAAGCTGGTAGATTCAGTCTTTGCTGCGATAGTGGTATTTGTGACTATATATTAAAACCACCCTTTTGATGTTCTGTGCATGATAGTAAAAGTGCATGGATTGCCTTTCAGAGGTTAGCACCAATGCTTCATATGTTCAAAGTCTAGTGTTGAAATTTCAATCATTTTACTGTCTGGAATCTTTATGTTTTCCCTAGTTTCTTTGTCTCCACGTTTCTTTCCACATCCTGAATATGTGCAAATTTTGTTCACTGCTGTCTAAATTGTCTGCTGTGTACTGCAAAGAAGTCATGTTCCATCTAATCCTGTCCTGCATCTGATACGGTTTGGTACCCATGACCCTAGAATTGGATTTGATAATTGATGAATGGGTGGAAGGATGGATAACACACACTAATGTCAAATAGCCCCTGGCCAGAAGTTATGTTGTCACTACCATAAAGTGCCACCCGCCTGTGTTTCCACAGTTAACAAGACCCTGCAACTGATCACATAATTAATTTAAATGAATGTATTGGAAAATAACAAATATTACCTGAACATCTCTACTTGTAATCTACAGTACATATGTAATGGGTTCAGAAGATACTTTAGTGAGGGTTAGTAAAAAAAAAAAAAAAAAATCTCATTTGTCTGTCACCCAGCCTTTGCAGCTCTACTGTATGAAATGCAGGCTCTTGGAGATCTCAATGTTTAAATGAGCAGATTATACTTTCATTCCACACTGACACAAAAAAATAAAGAAAATGAAAATTTACAAGTGTGTGTGCTTACCATCTATTCAATATCATACAGAATTTTAAAATAGAAGCATGAAATATGTCATTAATAGTGAAAGAGCAATAAATTAGTTTTGTTTACATTTCAACCACATGATTAGAATTTATTTAGGACCCATTGTTCCTTTGGATGGAAATACTGATGGATGGAAATTCTGATTATTTCTTTCTAAATCCATTATTCATATTACTAGACACGAAAGAAAAGTAAAACATCTCATAGTCATAACATTTATTTCAGCACTGAAGGGCATTTTTCAAACACTTCATCATCTATTCAGAGCACCTCCTTGGGATATGTGTTTTATAAGAGTTTGTTCACTGCTTTTTGGAATAACATTGATGAATTAACAGGGAGTCACATTTATTCAAATGAAATATGAAGATTTTTCAAAGCAATTTTGAAATGAGAAATGTAGATTATATTAATATTCTTTGGTTGGACATCAATGCAATTGCTCCCATTAATGCAAGAACACAGGGCAGAATATTAAAAAGTAATTACAGAGTTCAATGAAAGATCAATGATCATTGTACTTCTGCAATGTGTTTCTTTTTAATAAACTAGCTGTAAACCTTGCAAAAAATGTAAATGCTAAAGAAAGGAATCCATACATCCAGTGTTCTGATAAGCTTACATTAGCCTGAAGAACTGTTGAACTGCTTATGCTCCTCTTGGGGCAAACCTGCCTGGAGCATTTCAGCAATAATTCAACAACAGTGTTTATGTGCAGAAGATAAAGTTTTGAGCTTTACCCAAATCATGGGACTACAAACTATATTTCTATATTTTTATTCAAAGAGGACCATAGTCCCCATTCAAGCATTATATATATGCCTGGTTTTGTTGGCGGCGCCCCGGTGCCTGAAGAACCTAGGAGCCCAGCACTTCCGCCACACCAGGAAGTGCTGGGGGGAAGAAGAATGGAGACACCCGGAGGGCTTCCAGGTGCGCAACTGGCGCTTCCGCCACATGGGGGCGTGTCCAAGGAGGAGTTCCAGGAAGCAGCTGGAGCCCATCCGGGGTGGTATAAAATGGGCCGCCTCTCTGCATTCGAGAGCGGAAGTCGGGTGGAAGAGGAGGGAGCTGGAGAGAGGACTGGAGGTGGCCAGAAGAAAGGCATTTGGGACAGTGTAAAAGGCCCGGACTTTTGGGGAATCCATGCTGAAGGCACTGGGTTGGTGCACTACCATATTTGTAAATATTTGTAAATAAACGTGTGTTGGGTAGAAGAAACGATGTCCGGCTGTATGTGTCCGGGTCCCGTTCCACTCTATATATATATATATATATATATATATATACAGGGGTGTGCAAAAGTAGGTTTACAGTTGTGAATTTGCTGGAATAATCATAACCTGTATGTCTTTTTCCATACAAACAACTGTAAACCTACTGTTACCGACCCCTTGGAGGGTAATGTGAACTCAGAGGAAGAGGGTCATGTAGTCGGGACAGGTGGGCAAAAGCAGGTTTACATATGCCTCGCATAATACATGACCTTCTGCCTCTGAGCCTGCTTGACCTTCTGCACCTGAGGGGCCTTAGAATTTTTTCCAGCCCCTTTTACAAACTACATGACCCTCTGCCCACCTCGGCTACACAACCCTCTGCCTCCCAGCTGGCATGACCCATTGCCCTTCATGACTACATGACCTCTGCTACTCCATTGGACCCCATGTCACATCACTCTTGCCTCTTTTAAGTTACATGACTTTCTGCCTTTTTGATTATTAATCCCCACTACCACCTTTAAATCAGAGTTCAGGGTCTTTACAGCCCTGGGCCAGATGCAAACAGACATCTGGTCATGTATCTATGACCCTGAACTATCTTAACATAGAATAAAAGTAAGGTCCGATGGCCAGGGAGGACAGAAAAAAACAAAAAAACTCCAAACAAGAGAAAAAAAATCTGCAGGGGTTCAAGGCCACATGACTGCCCAGCACCCTCTAGGCATTTTACCTAACATAAATGATCTCAATCAGTCCTCATGGTTTTCAGGCTTCACATAGAAGAAATTTATGATGATGGTCATGTGGACCTCTGGCCTTTAATCCATCAATGTACAGACAGCGCAGTGCTTTGATAGGGTGGTGGTGGTGCAGATCGCCACCACAGAAAAGCAGAAAAAGAACAGCAGAGAAAGTGAAAATGAAGATATGAGAAAGCCATGTTAAAATAATGTGTTTTTAGCAGTTTTTTTAAATTATCCACTGTATTAGCCTGGCAAACTTCTATTGATAAGCTATTCCAAATTTTAGGTGCATAAAAGCAGATGGCTGCCTTACCATGTCTTTCAAGTTTAAGTTTAGCTCTTGGAATCAACCACTGCCTTTAAATCAGAGTCCAGGGTCCTCACAACCTCGGCCCAGAGGCAAACATACATCTAGTCACGTACCCGCCAGGCCAGTCGCATGTGCAAAGTCCCCTGGCCGTCTTCTGGGCATGTAGGTGGGGAAGGGGACAAAAGCTTGGCTCGAGGGTTGACTTTCAATAGATCGCAGTGAGGGAGCTGCTCTGCTATATATGGCACCCTGACCCAGTATCAGGTCACCTACGAATGATTTTGTACCAGGTTCCCCATGATGGACCAACGACGCAAAGCTGGAACTACAAGACCTGGATGAGCTTACTGACACTGTGACATCCTACGTCAGTTTTTGTGAGGATTTTTGTGTGCCCATGAAAACTTTTTACACATACAACAACAACAAACCCTGGTTTACTGCAAAACTTAGGCAGCTTCGTCGGGCTAAGGAGAAGGTCTACAAAAGTGGGGGCAGAATCCTGTATAATCAGGCCAGAAAGACATTGACAAAGGAGATCAGAGTAGCAAAGAGGTGCTACATTGAAAAGCTGGAAAGTAGGTTTTCAGCCAATCACCCTGCATCAGTGCGGAGAGGACTGAAAAACATCACCAACCTCAGGAAACCATCCCCCCATACTGAAGAGAACTATCAACTGGCCAACGAGCTGAATTTGTTCTACTGCAGGTTTGATAATCCCTCCTTCACACCTCTCACTATCACCAATCATACTACACTCCCAGGACCCACTACCATGCCCCTGCCCCCAACCACTGACATTATACCTGAATTCAGGATCTGCGAAGGGGATGTGAGTCAGCTCTTCAGGAGACAGAAGATCAGGAAGGCATCAGGTCCAGATGGTGTGTCACCCCCTGTCTCAAAGTTTGTGCTGACCAGCTGGCCCCCATATTTACACAGATCTTCAACAGATCCCTGGAGCTATGTGAAGTTCCCTCCTGCCTTTAGTGTTCCACAATTATCCCGGTTCCCAAAAAAACTTCCATTGCAGGGTTAAATGACTACAGGCCTGTCGCCCTGACGTCTGTGGTCATAAAATCCTTTGAAAGACTGGTATTGACCTACCTGAAGGACATTACAGGCCCCCTGCTTGACCCCCTACAGTTTGCTTACTGAGCAAACAGGTCAGTGGATGATGCAATCAACATGGGACTGAACTACATCCTGCAACATCTCGACCCTCCAGGGACATATGCTAGGATCCTGTTTGTGGACTTCAGCTCGGCGTTCAATACTATCATTCCAGAAGTCCTCCATACTAAACTCACTTGGCTCATTGTACCAGCTCCCATCTGCCAGTGGATCACAAACTTCCTGACAGATAGGAAGCAGCAAGTGAGATTGGGAAAAATCACTTCCAGCACACGAACAGTCAGCACTGGCGTCCCCCAGGGATGTGTCTTCTCTCCTCTGCTCTTCTCCCTCTACACAAACGACTGCACTGCAAGAGACCCATCTGTTTTTCCTTTCTCAAGAATCTCATCAGTCAAGTTAGATGTAACTCTTTTAACACTAGAATTACCAGAGCCTACGAAAAAATTCGAAAATATTTCTTTGATATTTGGACTTCAGGCTTCATACATTATATAGTTTATGCCTACATTTTGTCATCTACTATTAGACTATAAAAACATTTCTGTTTTAACAATGTGTTTACACAGATTACTGTAGAAACGGAACAGACATGAAATGCGTGTGTTCCAAACAACGATCTATTATTTCCACTCTAAAACTCCACTTCACTCCCAGAAAATCAATCAAGGCATGAGCTGGGAGAAGTTTGTGCACGTTCTAAGTCAGTGGGGGGATGGAATAGCCGGCTGCTTGCAGCCTGATTTTTATCAGCACATTTAGATGACAAAAGACGCTGGTGGAGAGCTGTGAACGATTTTAAGAAGCGATTTAAGGTGGGATGGATTTACGAGTTTTTTCACAGGCTCTGGTAATTCTAGTGTTAAAGAGATTTTGGACTCTTTTAAATTCAAATTTTTTTGATATTGTTATATCTAAATCTTGTCGCTTTGCCCTCTCAGACTGAGGTAGAGGAACCTCTGAGATATCCTTGTTACCAAGTTGGAAATCTTGGAGAAGAAGGTATGTTCCAGCCAAGCATTCTTATTTTCACAATTGCCATTATAGTCTTGCCACAACTCGAGAACAGTTTGGTTGGCTTCACTTTCTTGTCCATTGACCATGTTTTGTATTAGGAAGGATTTAACTATATCAACCTTTTTTAGGTAGCTTCCCCTTCTGAACCTGTTCTCGTAATCATAAGATCAACATCTTAAGAATATGCCATCTCACTGTCTTGGTGGTGGAGCCTAAAATGTTGTCCAATCTTGAGTTCTTAAATGTAATTTTACATATTTGGCAGGTAACTCTGCTTTTACCTTTTATCATTTTGTTTTTTTTTTTGCATTTGGCCTGATGACAGGCAATCACATGATAACTGAAGCTCTGTTTCACAGTTTTTGCATTTGAAGTTAAGCCTTAGTAGGTGATGCTTGATTTTAAAGTGTTATATCAGAGACTGTGTAGTGCCCAACATTTCCCTACAAATAGGACATTCCCGTGATTCATTGGGGATGATGATGGTCACCAATCATTTATGATTCATTTTTTCTGAGTCCAGTGGTATCTGGAAACAAGAGAAACACAATTATTTACAGTATTGGATAATGGATTAGCAACAAACTTAACTTTTTAGTATATATTTATACATTAATGCAACATTCTTGTTTAAGGATTGGGTATGACTGGGTTGTGGGATGTTGGGTGTAGGTGGCGATGTGGTCTATCCAATGGAAATGGCAAAGACACTGCCTAAGTGTCGTCCCTTGAGTGCTCAGGGAGCATTGTCCTAGACTGACACTCTCTTATGCCTACATAATACAACTTCAGTCTCCTGGGCCGAGACTGAGGAGGGGTCTTAGAAGTACCACATCCATGGTTGGTTAGGCCCTTGGCCACAGCTCTTAAGGATGAATCACGGACGGGTCCCAGGCAGGCTCAGATGAAATGAAAATGTATCGGGCAAGACTGATTCATGGGTTATTAGAGGATGAACCGGATTGCCGTTCACAATTCTGTGAAGTGATTATGAATGAAGAAAGACAAGGCAATGGCATCATTGATAAAATTACATGGTCCAATGAAGCTCAATTTAAACTTTCAGATGCTGTAAATTGCCACAACTGTGTCTACTACTGCACAGAAAATCCCCATGTAATTATAGAACAGTTGAATCAGCCAGGGGTTACAGTTTGGGCAGGTCTTTCATTTAAAAGGGTACTTGGACCTGTTTTTTTCCATACAACTGTTACACATGACCTGTATCTTAAACATGCTTAGGTACACTATTTTACCACAATTACACAGACAGCATGATAATGAAGACTTCTTCTTTCAACAAGATGGAGCTCTTCCACACTTTGCCGTGAAAGTGCCTGAGTTTCGTGATGAACAATTAACCAAAGGGTGGATAGGTCTTTAAGTCCAGTGGAATGGACAGCACAATCATCAGACTACACTCCAATGGACTTCTTCTTCTGGGGTGATAACATCTTTTCACAACAACCACGTACTGTGGATGAAATGATTAGCTACATAAGATAAGTATGTCAAGAAACTGATGACAATAAAGAACTCTGTGCCAAAGTGTTCTTGAGTGTAGCAAGTAGACTACAAGAATGTGTAAATAATGAAGGCCATCAATTTGAGCACTTATGAGATTGTACCTAAGGGCACTGTACCATTGTGACATTCTTTTGAGTTAACAAAGCTAATAAATTTATTGTGTTAACAAAGCTATTGGAATAATCATAACCTGCATGACTTTTTCCATACGAACAACTGTAAACCTATTTTTGCCCATCCCTGTAAAATTAATAAAACTATGGTGTTAATAAAGCTATTGGAATAATCATAAACTGCATGTCTTTTTCCATACAAACAACTATAATGTTACTTATGCCCACCCCTTTACATATTGTAAGAAGAACGATCATAAGACTTTGTGAAGATTTGGGGAAATGACTCATATAATTTTTCCCGGCTGCAAAACTGATGCCAAAGCACAGACATGTTCATACAACAGGGTCCAAAACAGAATTGATCTATTATCGACAAGATGGCGGCTCTAAAGGCCAGTAAGGGAAGTGATGTCATCAGGAACGGAACCGGAAGAGATGTTGTTGGCTGCCCCAGAGCCAGGCGGGATTTCCCTAGAATGGTCTGCAAGAGATCGTGAGAGAGAATTAGTGCACTTCGCCACCGTCTGGTTCGGCGTGGAATTACATGTATTCAAGCCCTTTAGTTGTCTCCCAAACACGCGTGTGTGACTATATATAAATATATATTTATATATATATATATATATATATACATCCACACACACACACACACATCCATTTTCCAACCTGTCAAATCCAAACACTGGGTCACGGGGGTCTGCTGAAGCCAATCCCAGCCAACACAGGGCACAAGCAGGAACCAATTACGGGCAGGGTGCCAACCCACCGCAGGACACACACAAACACACCCACACACCAAGCACACACTAGGGCCAATTTAGATATGCCAATCC
This sequence comes from Polypterus senegalus, assembly GCF_016835505.1. NCBI lineage: Eukaryota > Metazoa > Chordata > Cladistia > Polypteriformes > Polypteridae > Polypterus > Polypterus senegalus. The sequence continues at coordinate 112,845,933 of NC_053166.1, forward strand.
ACCTAACTTGCATGTCTTTGGACTGTGGGAGGAAACCGGACCGCCCGGAGGAAACCCACGCAGGTGCAGGGAGATCATGCAAACTCCACGCAGGGAGGACCCGGGAAGTGAACCTAACTCCTAACTGTGAGGCAGCAGCGCTACCCACTGTGCCACCAAACCACACACACACACACACAAATATATATACAAATCCTAAAAAAAGTATTCACCCTATTGGAAGTTTTCACATTTTATTGTAATAAAACCCTGAATCACCCTTTTGCCCTTTTGAATATTTATTAACAATATAATGCTCTTTAACATCAAACTTAACTAAATGCAGACAATCTGAAAATTTGCTGCCATAGGCGAATACCTAGTTTTCCTTTATGGTAGAGATGGCCCTGCTCCTAAAGAGGAAGAATACATATTATTTGGTGTTTTATATTCATAATTAATTTAGACCAGTTTGTGGAGATATGTTTGCACTTTGACAATGAAGAGTCATTTACAGTTGATTAGTGCCAAAAATACCAAATTAAAAATATTGTGATTAAATGTTACAAACTTCCAAGGTGGTGAATTATTTTTTATAGGCACTGTTTTCCACTTCACATATGATGAAACTTACTTTTCTTCAGAATTCACAAAATATACATATAGCTCCAATCAATATTGCAATATAAATTAAATACATTGAAATGGCCTTTCCTCTGTCTCATTTTGTTACCTCTTCTATCTGGTCTTAAATCGTTCCCTGAAATTTGATCCCCAGAAAAGTCTGGATAGCAGTAATGAAGTTTGCTCAGTTTGGCATGAAACAGTTTACATGTTCATTAGAGCCTAACATATTAAAGCTTGGACAGGTGAAGTGATTTGCTAAGGGGCATACAGTGGAGCACAGGACCACTGCATTTGTATTAAAGAAGGTCTGCATCTGCAAAGCGAAACAGTGTAAATCTAAATGTTATACTGAAAAAAAACAAGAAACATGAAATTCAATTCAGTTTATTTTTATTATTCAGCAGAACGCTTTGACACTTTTGCAGGTAAATTGCAATTGCAGACTTTACTAATTACCTATTCAGTAAATCAAGGCAGAAAGTAGTTTAAAACTGATTGGCATAAATGGAGACTAGCACTATTTTGATATTAATTAACTGTTGAACTAAAACCAATTCACATCTGATGTCAAATGCAAGAGATGTCAAACCTTATGAATGCTCAATGGACAAAACTTTACTTCTAAACTTATTTTTTTGTTATGGGATTACCTAAAGATCCCATTGTTTAATGTCCAGTATCCTCAACAGTGTGGCAAATTTGCTAATGGCTAAACAGTGGGTGTTATATCTAACTAAGCACATAATTTAGCTTCAGTGAAGCTGCACTCTTAGATAATCAATTAGTCACTTAACTTCCCTTTAAATATTATATGTGTAAGTGACAAAAAGTTGCAAAAATGCCCAATATTTTCTAATTCTGGCTAGATAAATGTGGAAGGCAAAAACTTTATAAATGTAAAAAGGTTTTATTTCCACAAAAATACTCCATGTGAAGTTCTCAATAAACACAAAATACAAACAGTCGAAAAACAAAATCCCAAAGAAAAAAAAAAAAACAGAAGGTCAAAAAATCCAATAAAACACAATTAGCACAAGGCACAAACAAAAAGAATAAAAATAAACAGAACTTCCCAAAACTACCTAGCACATCGAAACTATGGGAGATCCTATGGAATTATAGCATGGAACATAATCCCTGGTAGTGAATGGCAGGTGGTCCCACATCTTAGGGAACCACGCAAAAAACACACAGATCACAACCCAGGCAGCTTAATGCAAATAATTAACAAAAATAACATTAACAATAAAAGAATCAAAATATACAAAAGAGACCTAAAACATAAATTTGTGCTGCTCCCAGTGGGGGAAAACTGGCTGAAACACAACACTGACTAAAAATGTTGTAATATGGATTTAATACAATAAATTCACTTACATACTGTTTGAATTATTTAAACTTTAAACCAATCAGCACACTGATAAATGGTATATCCTAAATTCATACCTAGAGTAATAAAACACAAAGGGATACATTTATGTTATTTTCAATTAAGGTTGTAAATTTGAATTAAGAATTTGAAAGGCACTATAGCAGAAGAGATTCAGTAGATGATTCATATGAGTAAAACATTGGGTGATATTATTTAAAGTACACCAAAAAGCAGCAGTAGTTCATAAGGAAATATTATGCATTTATACAGGTGTGGAAGATGAACAGTGCTTTTGAGTTGTCCCCAAAAGAACAATGTAATTCCACAGACATCAAAATATGTACCCACATACAGCAATAAAAAAAAAAAAACAACAACAACATTTATTTATTAGGCACATTTTCATACAAACAACAAGTGCTTTACATAATAAAGAATAGAAAAATAAAAGACACAATAAGAAAACAAAATAAATCAACATTAATTAACATCGAATAAGAGTAAGGTTCAATGGCCAGGGGGGACAGAAAAAACAAAAAAACTCCAAACGGCTGGAGAAAAAATAAAATCTGTAGGGATTCCAGACCATGAGACTGCCCTGTCCCCTCTGGGCATTCTACCTAACATAAATGAAACAGTCCTCTTTGGATTTAGGGTTCTCACGGAAGGGCTTGATGAAGATGGTCACGTAGAGTTCTGCCTTTTAATCCATCCATCATTGTTGGAGCATCATGAAGCTTTGAGTAGGTGGAGGTGGTGCAGGCCACCACCACAAAGAAACCGGAAAAAGAAACAGAAAAGAGAGTAGGAGTCAGTACGGATTTTAGTGCCACCATGAATAGTTATTATGATGAATTGAACATATAGAGTATCAGGATTAAGTTAAATTAAGTTAAATTGAAGTTATAGAAAGGCCATTTTAAAGTAATATGTTTTCAGCAGTGTTTTAAATTGCTCTACTGTATCAGCCTGGCGAATTCCTATTGGCAGGCTATTCCAGATTTTAGGTGCATAGCAGCAGAAGGCCACCTCACCACTTCTTTTAAGTTTTGTTCTTGGAATTCTAAGGAGACACTCATTTGAGGATCTGAGGTTACGATTTGGAATATAAGGTGTCAGACATTCCGATATATACGATGGGGCGAGATTATTTAAGGCTTTATAAACCATAAGCAGAATTTTAAAGTCAATCCTGAATGACACAGGTAATCAGTGTAGTGACATTAAAACTGGAGAAATGTGTTCGGATTTTCTTTTCCTAGTTAGGATTCTAGCAGCTGCATTCTGCACTAGTTGCAAACGATTTATGTCTTTTTTGGGTAGTCCTGAGAGGAGTGCGTACAATAAATAAAAGTAATAAGAGAGCTGGATGAGCTTATGGAGTATAATGTAACTCAAAACAACAGAAGGAAAGACAATGAATGGTCTTGCTGACTGTGTGAGCCTGTCAAAATGGATCTTGAACCCATGTCTACTCATTGGGTTAGTTTTCCATGTTCTACTTCCGGGTGATGTGCAAGCAGCCGCCCTTTTAAAAAAGCTCTGTATTTCTTACTATTCCCGTTTTGTTTCTTAACTTATTTACCAGTTATTAGTCTTATTTAAGATTAGAACTGATCTAGTTTTTGGCTAGTCAGTGATAGTGGCCACTAGAAATCAGATAAATGGATTTTAAATGGATCTTAAATTTACCAACAAATACCAATGCACAAAAAACCCAGGTTCCGGTTTGTCTTGACTGCATTTTGAATGGTCTGTGAACTTGGATGGAATCACAAAGAGGACCGAAAGGCTGCTTTATGTCTTTAACACCTGAAACAGTAAGAGACAGTGAAAAGCGGAGTGTATTAACACTAGAATTACTGGAGCCAACGAAAAAACTTGTAATTCCGACCCACCTTAAATCTCTTCGCACCTCTCAGTCAGCCTTTTTTGTCTTCTAAATGTGTCGATAAGCCCAAGCAGCCTTATACCATCGCCCCCATCGCATCAGAACAACCAAGAAGTTCTCCCAGCTCCTGCCTTGATTGATTATCTGGGAGTGAGCTACTCAGAATTGTAAGGGGAAATAACTTGATGTGCATTTTGTGTCTAAGCAATCTATGTAAACAAATCATTAAAACAGAAACATTTTTCATGTTTTAGTAATAAATGACAAAATGTACACATGAACTATATAATATGTAACAGCTGATGGCCAAAAATCAAATAAACACTTCCATAATAAGAGCAACTACAATACAACAACTTCTGTGGTGCAGCGGTTAGAGCTGTCAATTTATAATCCAAAGATTGCGAATTCGAAACCAGCTCCCCTGCAAATTTACTGTTTTGAGTAGTGAGCTGCTCTTATTGTTACTATTTTACAATAAAAACATACATTTCATTTGTGTCTTTAACAGCCGGTATACATTTATAGGACTTGTAAAAGTTAGCGTTTTTTTTTTCACTCTTATTTTCTCAGTCACGATCATGATATAACGTCCAATGCCCCGATCAGAAGGGGTGAGGGAGAGCGTGAATGAGACTGAGATAATAAAACTGAAAAAAAGCTAACTTTTAGAAATGCCATACATTTACAGCTGCGAAAATAGAAACATGCCAAAAAGGTTTTAGAAATACTCTACTACTTATTGTAATGGGCAATGTTCAGTCTGTGTCAAATAAGATGGATAAACTGTCTGCGCTAATAGTGGACCATGGAGCATACAAGTATAGTTGCAATTGTGCTTTACAGAGAGCTGGCCTAAACCTGATACTGTTTTAATGCTGGATGGATTTAATCTTATTTTGGCAGACGGAGACCCACTGTGGTGTGAAAGAAAGACAGGAGGGGGACTGGTTAACTATGTGAATTAGGAATGGTATAAAAGGGAGCATATTACAGTTACAACTACAATTTGTAATTCAGACATTGAAATTCTTGGTGTCGGAATTTGTCCATGTTATTTGCCCATGGAGATGAATTACATCATCCTTATTAATATTTATATTGCTCCCTCCGGAAATGAGAATGACCGAATTTTCCGACCGCCCATTGTGTATTCAAACCTAATATTTTTACTTCCTATGTGTAATACTTTACATTTACTGACATTAAATTTCATCTGCCACAAATCTGCCCAAGCCTGTATGCTATCCAAGTCCTTCTGTAATGATATAACGGATTCCAAATTATCTGCTAATCCACCTATCTTGGTATCATCTGCAAACTTAACCAGCTTATATTCTAAATCATTTATATATATTAAAAATAGCAGCAGCCCTAGCACTGACCCCTGTGGAACACCACTCTTAACATCGGCCAGTTCTGATGAGGTTCTTCGCACCATCACCCTCTGCTTCCTGTGTTTGAGCCAATTCTGCACCCATCTAAAAACATCACCCTGAACTCCCACTTCTTTTAACTTGATGCCCAACCTCTCATGTGGCACCTTATCAAATGCTTTCTGAAAGTCCAGATAAATAATATCATAAGCTCCACTTTGATCGTATCCTTTTGTTGCCTCCTCATAGAATTCCAACATGTTAGTAAAACACGACCTCCCTCTTCTGAACCCATGCTGACTGTTCAGAATAACTCCTGTCCTTGTCATGTGTTGCTCAATCTTATCCTTAATAATTCCTTCCATTAATTTTCCTGTGATGCTTGTTAAGCTTACTGGCCTATAGTTGCTTGGATCTGCCCTGTCACCCTTTTTATATAATGGGATGATATTTGCCATTTTCCAGTCCTTTGGAATCTCTCCAGTGCACAGTGACTTCCTAAAAATATGTGTCAAGGGTTTATATATGTACTCACTAGCCTCCTTAAGAACACGAGGATAAATATTATCTGGGCCTGGTGATTTGTTTGATTTCATCTTATTTAATCTGAGCAGCACTTCTCCCTCTACAATTTCCAAATCCCTCAGTACCTCCTTAGTAGTTGTTTACCTCTGGGAGGTTATCCACTTGCTCACTTGTAAACACCTCAGAAAAATGTAAGTTTAGGGCATCTGCTATTTCATTGTCTGTATCTTTTAATTCCCCTTTACTATTCCTGATGAACTTGACCTCCTCCTTAACTGTTCTTTTACTACTAAAATACTGAAAGAATCTCTTGGGGTCTTCTTTCGCCTTATCTGCTATATTCCTCTCCAACTGTCTTTTAGCCTCTCTGATATCCTTCTTAATGGTTACCCTCATTTTCTCATACGCTACGGTTCTCTTTGCAGTCATTAGTCTTATATGCCTTATACAGCAGTTTTTCCTTTGCAACTTCTTTTTAAATCTTTATTAATCCATCGTGGAGTTTTTTAGTTTCCTATTACTTCCAAATTTAGGTATGTATCTGTCCTGCATTACATGTAAAACATTTTAAACCTGTTCCACTGCTCCTCGACTGTCTCCACATTTAAAAGCTTATCCCAGTCTATCCTACTTAGACTTTGTCGCATCTGCTCAAAATTAGCCCTACTAAAGTTCAACTTAACAATTTTAGTCTTTGCATCTGTACTCTTACAAAATACTGAGAATTGTATTACATTATGGTCACTTGACCCTAGTGGTTCAATCACCTCTACACCCTCAATTCTATCCTGATTATTACAGAATACTAAATCCAGACAGGCTTCACCCCTTGTTGGTGCTTTAACATGCTGTGTTAAAAACAGTCGCTGATTACTTCTAAAACTCCTGCTCTTGTGCTCCTCCATCTGTAAGGTTATCCCAGTTAATATTTGGATAATTAAAGTCCCCATGACTATAATATCCCCTGTAAACTTGCCTTTTGATATTACTAAAAGATGTGTGTTGAAATTACTGTCTGAATTGGGTGGTCTATAACACACTCCTAAAATGAGACCTTTTCCCTAATATTTTCCAGGCGAAGCCACATATCCTCACTAAGATGGGGCTCATCATCCAACTGAAGATGACTTACATTTAATTCCTGTTTGGCATAAACAGCAACCCCACCTCCTTTTCTGTTCTGTCTATCCTTCCTAAAAAATGCGTATCCCTCTATGTTACACTCATCCCCATCTTTGTTATTTAGCCAGGTTTCCGTTATTGCTATAATATCATAATTATGCTCTGCTACCTTATTTTTGATACTTCTAGCATTAAGGCAAGCTATTTTTAATGTGTTAATCCTTCTATCTTTACGTGTTTGCTTAAAATTTACATTACTATGCATTTTTATTTCTACACCATTGTTTGTTCTTCCATGTATAGATCTAAATCTGGCCTGTCCTAAACTCCCTGCCCCCATTCCCTAGTTTAAACAATCCTCGACTAGCCTACACATACGCCTCCCCAATACATTGGTGCCCCTCCGGTTCAGATGTAACCCGCCACGGCGGAACAGGTCCCATCTGTTCCAAAAGGAGTCCCAATGCCCCATAAACCTATACCCTTCTACCCTGCACCAAGATTTGAGCCACGCGTTAAGCCTTCTAATCTCCTCAATCTTACCTGGACTGGCGTGGCACAGGCAGAACTTGGAGAAGACTACCTTGTCAGTTCTGCTCCTCAGCTTGGTACCTAACTCTTTGAATTTGGATCGCAGAACTGACAGACTACCCTTATGTATGTCATTTGTTCCAACGTGGACAATGACAACTGGATCCACCCGCTCTGGCCAAGAGCCTATCCACCCTTCCAGGAGGTCTCCCACCTGTGCTCCCGGAAGGCAACACACCGTGCGAGACTCTCTCTCTCTGGAGCACACCTGCGCTTCAATCCCCCTAATGATTGAGTCCCCAACTATCACTACCTCTCTCTTTTTGGGAACTGGTTTTGAGGTGGCCCGTTGGGGCTCCTCAACCCTGCCTACCACCTCAGAATTATCAGAGTCACCGTCCAGCTCCGCCAGGACATGATAAGGTTAGACACTTCTAATTCTGGGGTTGATGCCCCGGACAGTGTGCACCCTTTACCTTACGCCTTGTGACCGTGACCCACCTATTCCTACCTGTCTGGTCTGGAATCTCCTCCCGCACCACCTTAGGGGTGCACACTATCTCTCTAAAGGACACCTGGGCCAAGTCCACCAATAATCTATTACAACGCAGGTCAGCCAACTCCTCCTCCAGTTCAGCGACCCTGAGCTCGAGGTGCTGGATCAGCTGGCATCTCTTGCAGATGTAGCCCTCATAGACAACTGGCTCTTCCAAACCATCATCTAAAAAGTCCAACATCCAACAGGACTTGCATTGCACTGGCCTCATTATTAAAATTTGATTTGGGATTACTAAGCTGCCTTAACTATATTTTTTTTTTCTTAAAATTAAATTTCTTCTTCTTTCAGCTGCTCCTTAACTTAAATGGTAACACTAAGATCTGCTACAGATATTTTACACCTTTTCCCCTTAAGCTCCTGTACTGTTCTCCCTCTCAGCTGCCTGCTATTTGCCTTTCTATGAGGTTAACTTTACTTTTCTCTGTCTCTTCTCCTAACTTTGCGCTCTTCACTCGCACTGTTTGTATTCCCCCGTATTAATGAACCAATACGCTGTCGCCCACTTAACTGTTCTGCCTCTGGACCGCTAAGGACTGTTTAATCTAAAATAAACAAATAAATAAAACTTTACTACCTTATTTGCTCCTACTGCTCTTGTGCCTGATTGGCGTCTTAACGCAGGCCGCTTACCTGCGCACTACTGAGTTTCCACCTTTTACTGCTTTGAAGTCAGCCGCGGCCTTTTTTTCTTTTCCTTTAAACTAAGGAATCGCTGTTACGACGAGGCGGTTATTTATTTACAAATGCCGATATCAGTTACTGCTGCTTTATACCTCGATGCTAATTCAAATACAGATAACAAGAAAAAGAACAAGTACAAGTACAACTTTTCCAAGCGCACTTCCAAACACCCAGCTACTTTTGCTCTTGTGCGGGCGGAAAAAAAGCAAAAAAAAAAACCCTTCTAAAGGGAAAAAAGGCTTTAAAAATTCCCACACGGTTCCTTAGCGGCAACCAAAACCCAAGTTTTTAAGAGCAAAATGTATTTTTTTATTTAAATCTCACACCACAGAACAAACCAACAACTCTCAACATGTCAGCACAAAGCACACGTGACTCTCAGCTCTCCCTGACAGGGAAATGACCTCTGACCTAAGCCTGTGCTAAAGAAAAATCTCAGTGAAGGAAAGGAACTGTAAAAAGCTAAAATATAAAACTAACTCAGAATAACATGAAGGATATCTAGAATGGACTGGGTATAATTTCTGAACTCCAGCAATACGGGGCTCAGGTACTAGAAGGGGATGTGGATAATGCTAATACCCTAAAACAATTTTTTAATAGATTTTCTCTCCTACTGTCACCTTTGTCCAATGGCCAGTCTCAACACACCATCCCTACTACTTTAACAACTCCTACCACGTCAACTGGAATGGCCATTGACAAATCTCTGACCAGTGTGATTTGTTCACAACTGAAGACCAAGTAAGGAGTAAGGAGACAACTGAGGAAGTTGCACACAACAAAATCTGTGGGAACAGATGGAGTCATTCCTCGAGTTTTTAAGGCCTGTGCTGACCAACTTTGTGGTGTTCTCTGTCACCTATTTAGTCTGCCACTAAGGTGTCAGAAAGTGCCACTGCTGTGGAAAAGATCCTGCATTGTTCCTGTTCCAAAGAAGACAGGCACCTGTTCACCTAATGACTACAGACCAGTGGCAAATACGTCTCACATCATTAGGACCTTTGAGAGACTGGTCTTGAACTATATGAGTACTCTTATGGTAGACCACCTACACCCTCTGCAGTTTGCCTGTTGGACAAAGATTGGAAGGGAGGATGCAATTATCAATCAGCTCCACAAGGCTTATTTTCACCTGCACTGGATTACGTTTTTTGATTTTTCCAGTGTCTTCAATATCATCCAGTTATCCCTATTAAGCGGTAAACTCAGAGATATCCAGGTGGATGAGATTATGGTGTTCTGGATAATGAACTATATGTCGGGCAGATCACAATTTGTGAGATTCAAGGGCTGTATTTCTGATTTGGATGTAAGCAACACTGGACCACCACAAGGAACAGTCCTGTCTTCTTTTCTCTTCACTCTATATACATCCAAATATAAATATAACACTAGGTCAGGTCACTTTCAGAATTTCTCAAACGATTCTACAATTACTGGTTGTATTGATAAAGAGAATGCGAAAGAGTATAGGAGTCAAGTGGAGAAGTTTGCTTCTTGGTGCAAGAAGAACTGTCTGCATCTTAACATCAGCAAAACCTAGGAACTGGTTATTGATCAAAGAGCCTCTATGTCTGGTCACTATTCAAGGAGTGAATAAAGAAGAAGTCCACTCCTACCAGTACCTGGGGGTCAACATTAATAACAGGTTGGACAGAGGAACTATATAAGAAAGGGCAGAATAGTTTTTCCTTTGGAGATTTTTTTCCTTTAATGTGTGAAATATTCTATAACTCTGTTATGGCCAGTATGATTTTCTGTACTGTGGTGTGCTGGGCTGGTAACATCAGTTTAAGAGAGTCCCACCGAATTAACAGGCTAATTAAAAGGGCAAACCCAGTTTATATAACATAATCTGAAACCCCAGGAAATAGTAGCGAAGGAGAGAATTAGAGAAATTATGAACAATGCTGCACATCTTCTGTCTGACACACTAACACTGAGGACTTTTAGCCAACGAATCATTCAGAAGTGTGTCACAGAAAGTGTATGTATATTTATATATATATATATATATATATATATATATATATATATATATATATATATATATATATATATATATACATACGATTTAACTGTATACAAATAAATATATTTATTTTTACTTATTTATATATCTATTTATTACTTATTTAAAGAGCTTCTGTGAAAAGCCAGATTTCCCCATGGGGACAAATAAAGTTCTATCTAGTATCTGTCTAATACTTTCCCAACTTAGTATCACAACAAAGCATTGCCAGTGTTTTTTGTCAGTCACTCTCTATTCCTGGCAACCCATCAATAGATTGATGTCTTAACTCATCCCCCATCTGCTAGCTAATTTCAGCTTTACAATCTAGACAGGAATCATTTCTAGTGTAACTATCCTAAATACCAAAAGGATCAGGAATGCCCTTGAGTGCTCCTAGCAGTCACTGTCACTTTATCAGCCAACCCCTAAATCCTCCAACTCCGTATTGCCTGGTTTTCTTGGGGAAACTGATATAAAATGGAGTTCTGCATTTTGATACATTCTTTTTTTATTATGGTACCAAAGAGTTGTGATATGTTGCATATTGTTTGGACATGCAAGTAACAACTGAAATGCAGTCTGTTCAAGTGACAATACTGCCACTACAAAATATTGTATAGTTTATAGAGAGAGAGGGGTTAGAAGCACATGCTGATACAGTGCCTTGCCACACCCTCCACACGACAAACCAACTCAGGATCCAAATTAGGACCCGAGTGCAGCCATGCAATGGGTGACACCTCAGCACCACACTACTTCAAATGGAGTGGAACAGTGTGATGTTTTTTATGGCGGTTGGAGTGCCATTTCTGCCACCAATCCCCAGGTTTTTCCCTGCAGTTCGTAGGATATACATTAATTTATCCAGTCTTTAATTTTGTGCAGTAATCAGCAGTTTTTCTCTTATATTGTTTGTGATTTGGCGGAGGTTTGAATGCTAATCTTCTTTAGATCTGGAGTTCCTCTGAGTACTTTTATATATGCATTACAGAACATTTGTGACATTTTAGAAAATTAATTAACAGAGGGAACTGGTGTTTTTTTTTATTCAAGGGCAATAGGGCAGATTAAATGTCAACAAAAATGAGAACTGGTTTGAGTAGTGAATCTGATGAACAAAGGTGTGCTTATCTGAAAAGCTGCCTAGAGGTAATTATTGCTTCATATTCTGTGTAATGCTTTGATTGCTTGTTTTATTCATTTTAAGGCAGAAAAATTTGCATTACATTAACAAGGCAATGTCTTTGTTGAATTATGAAAAAAACTAAAAGGCACTGTTGTTCCCATATTTTTATATTTAGAAACTGGAAGAATTAATGATTTACTTAACACCACATAGAGATTCTTTGGTAGGACTAATTAATATTGTTCCTTACAATTCAAATCCTATTGCTAATGCAAAAACGTGTGTTAGCTTTAGCAATGATCTACTCATGTCCATTAATTCATGTAATTTATTTTCACGTCTTGCCTGGTTTTCAACTTCTTGCCTGAACTTTGACTGTGATTTTCTTGTCTGGGTTTCAGTCACTTTGGTTTTATTTTGGTTTGTTTTGACTTTTTCATGCATCCATTAAACAATTTTCCAAAGCCCATTGTTGAGTAAATCATGTGCTATTTATTGTTCATGTTATATTGTTATATCCACTGTAGCAAAATTTTATTTGGTTAATTAATTCTCAGGTTTTCCTTCAGCAATACTCATAATAAATCAATAATTTGGCAAGGCTTCTACTTTAGTTACCTTATTACCTTATGTATCATAGAGATGTGATAACTGCATACACAGTATATATTGACATATAAGTTAGGGTGCATCAATACGTGACAGACAAAGAAATGACACAGAAAAGGCTGGCTGTTTACTGGCTATTTAGAGTTCTAATGTAAATTGACACAGATGGACAGCTTTATGATACAAAGTCTTTGGGGATAATGTCCAATGTTGTGTGGAGTTGTTGTTGTTGCTCTAGGTTCAATTAGAAAATTTTGGAGTGCACTCTTTCTGTTTATGGCGTGGTATTTTTTCATGATGTGCTGTGCTTTACTCGGGCTCTTTGCTGTATCTGCAACTTCATAGGGAAAAACATTCCTCTTTCAGGAAACAAAAGCTTAGGTGCTTATATTACCTTCATAAAGTAATGGCTGTTTCTCAGACTTCTCAAACTAGGCTCAGTTACTGTCACAGAGCTTCGCTTGGCATAGTGGATCTCAGCTTTCATGTCCACAAAGAGACAGTATTTTTGGTTTCAGAGAGAGATCATTTCAGAGAGTGTAAAGGGTCATTTTGAATAGTGCCAAAGGATTTTTCCTCCAGAAAGATTTTTAAGAAAATTATAAACTATCATGATATGATTAAAGTCACCTACAATTTCAAAATTAGTGCTTGCTAATAGGCACTTTTTTGTTGATCACAGTTGTCACTCATTGATTTATGGCTATTTGTTTAGACAGGTGTCTTTTTGGTTTTCTGGTCTGAAAGGGGTCTCTACCAATATGTAAGTTCACCTCTGCTTTAAACTTTTGTTATCAGATGAAGTCCAGGGATGTGACTGGTAAAAAACTGCAGTTCTGCCACATACTTAGGAATGTAAGCAGGGCTTAGGTGAAGATAGATGTCTGTATCACTGTTCAATCTGCTGTTTTAACAGGCTTGTGCACCACTAAAGCCTAGCAGAATGGGCAATGCCCACTTTGTCCTACACCAGAAATTGTAGAATGAAATGGAAACCACACAATAGACATAGGAAGAAAACTGTTTGCTTCTATGGTGCATCATGGTAAACCTAATTTCTTAAATCCCATCCCCCAAACCTTAAATAGAATTCACTGTATTTATGAGACAATGAATAACTGCTTTTAACACCTACTAATTCCATGAGTATTACTTCAGTTGGAGTGCCAGCCATAATCTTCACACTATTCAAAAATAAATTCTGGTTTTCAGTCTGCAGTTCATTCTCAAGTCCTGTCCTTATACTTCAGCTTTGCCAAGCTGATTTCATGCTTCACCTCCTTCTGTAGTTCTTTCTTTTCATTTACAGCTCCATATTAAAATTACCTGTTTCATCTGTTTAGCGGATATTTTAATTCTTTCTTAAATCTATTCCATGGTTTTCTGTTGAGATATGTTTTGGCTGTTTTAACCTGGCTTAAAATTGTACGTAACTGCTTATGGTGTCTGTCACTATAACAAAATCATATGTTATATGATTTGACTGTTTATACTCTCTGTTGGTTCATCTGTATCATACAGAATTCTTTTCTTTGTGGTCCTGTCAGTGCATTCAAAACAGCCTGTCCCAGACTTTGATTTGTTTCATTTGAAGACTAACTTTACACAGGAAGGAGTTGGATGCAGTTGTGATCTGATTAACTCAATAGAGGCTTAGGGGATGTTTTCTCGAGCAAAGTAAATTGTAATAATGCCAGCCTCCATAGTTTGGCATCTTTTGAGTATCTTTTTGTCACTATTTCAAGACTACCACAATCCACTTTTCTATTTATTTATCAAAAAAATATACTACCTTATTTATTAACGAATTTTCATATTTATTATCCATCCATCCATTATCCAACCCGCTGAATCCGAACACAGGGTCACAGAGGTCTGCTGGAGCCCATCCCAACCAACATAGGGTACAAGGCAGGAACTAATCTCGGGCAGGGTGCCAACCCACCGCAGATTTATTATCCATTATAATAAATAATTGAAACAATTTCCTAAGAGCAGGTAACTTCAACTTTCATGCATATAATTACTGTGATCTGAAAGCTACAGAATTTATGAATCTTTTAAAAACTTTGAACCTTACTCAACATATCACCAAATGAACATATATTAGACCTGGTCATCCCACATGGGATTAGAACTAAAGTGACTCAGATATTGATAAGTGATATATCTGATCATTATAGTATTTTCTTTAACAATGCAACTTAATAGGACTAAAAAAAAAACAAATTTTTAACACTAGAATCCCTGAAGCCTATGAAAAAAAATCACAATCCTGGGCCACCTTAAATTCCTTCACACCTCTCCATCAGCATCTTTTGTTTTGCAAATGTGTCGATCAGCACAAGTATCAAGCAGCCTGCTATTCCATCCCCCACCGACAGAGCTGAGGTCATTTACAAAATTCTCAGAGCTCAAGTCTGTTTATCTGGGTGTGAAATGCCTGTAGTTGTATAGGGTAAATAATATATCATTATTTGGAATACATACATTCATGTGTGTTCCGTGTCTACAACGATCTGTGTACTTGTATTCTGTCAGTGATGTTCACATGGTACAGCGAACTTGCCTCTCCCTCTCTGAGTTGATGGTGTTTATCTCCATTCTTTTCACAAGATCAGTGATGACCACAGTTGGTACTATGGCTGATGCCGGGCCAGAAGTATTTGTTGAACCGGCAATCAAAGATACATTGTCAGTATCAGACTATCATGTGGCATTTGCGCTTTGACAAATGAGACACCGATGCAGAACCTGTGAAAAGTAACAGATTTGCTGAGATTTTGGACATCTGGCAATGTTTTGTTGAGAACTGTGTTTCGAGTTACAATCCAGGGCAAAGTCTTTCAGAGTTTGTGGTCATAAAGCTTATGGAGCAATTTCTGGACAAAGGCAGAACCGTAATGACAGATGCTTCTTCACAGCGCTTTCAGTGAATAATAGACTGCTGCACCGCAACAAAACTCTGCTTGGCAACATTAGTAAAATGGGACTTCCACCTGCAGCTATAGTCACTTTAGTATGAAAGCAATTTGCAATGCTAGTGTTTAGATCTGGCAGTGCCACAGACTTAAAACATAACCAAGCTGAATGTCAACACAGTGAACACAGTCAATTAACCATCTTTACTAAAATAAGTGTGGTCTTTATCGAATAATTATTCAGTTTATACAAGTCACATGTGTCCTTGATCCAATCACTATAGGCTGATAATGACCATGTGAAAGCTGTGTGAAGAAACATTTAAAACTTCACAGGGAGCTGAGAGTGAATCATTCATTGGTAATTGATGTTTGGAGGGTGCTGTGGTTCTTGTGAGTATTGAGTTTTCTGGCTTCTTGGATTATTGCAACTCTTTTGGGATTTAGCTCTTGGTTTAAGGATTTGGACTTGTTCACGTTGGATTGCCTTCTTATGCAAGTCCCTTTGCCTTATTTTAATTTTTTGCCATTCTTTGTTCTTCTTTTTTATAAATGTTTTTGTGATCTTGCTTCTCAAGCCAAAGTTTTTTTTTCCAGTTTTTATATCCTGGGAAAGAATTTTTGATATATTTTCATGACATTTAAAATAGCTTGAATTTTTAACGCCTCTTTCCCATTTTTAAGTCCTGCAAAGGCCCCAAGTCTGCATGGGGCATCAGGCTGAGGCCTATACTAGGTAGGCCCTCACCTGGTTTTAAGGGTCTTTTCGAAGACCATTTTGTATGCTGCTTAACATAACAACTAAGACAGGTGTATTAGAGCATTTTCTTTAGTTTAGTTAAGACTAAAGAAGATCCAACAAACAGCACTTAAATACTCCAGATCAGCTGAGCAGATTTTTTTACATGATTTTAACATCTGTGCACTACACGTTGTTTAGCATAAAACATATGTTAACTTTGCTGCTTTATTAAACGATTGACTCCAGTGCTTATGGCTGACAGAATAATTATAGATACAGTATGTACTGCAGACTGAGGTGTCACTGTCTCCAGGCTCTACCATCTTCAAGAAACAGAAAACACAATAGTTCATCATGTCTCTCTATTAAGCCTGCATTCTTCTAATGTTATCTGACTTGTTAACTAGTAAATGAATGTTGGCTAGAAAAATACTGGGCACAGAAGGTCAGAGGTTACTATATTATGTCCTTACCTAGTCATCTCCCTTTCCCCATTTTGTGAGTCTCTTTATTTATCTGGTTAATCCTGATATTTTGTGTTGATAGAAGATAAATGGCAACAGTAGCTCAATATTTAACAAGCAATAAGTCAAATTCTGAACTCTTGCTCTAGTGCTTAAAGGGTTTAATAGTTTAAGTTGTAAAAAGACAGTGGAGTGAACATACAATGAAAGCAACAGTATTATATACAATGTCACAAAATCTGCAAGGGCCAGTTTGCAAAATGTCACAATTCTTGTTGCATGTGCCTCATGTGATAGAATGGTCCAGAAGGTGCTTGACTAAACCCACCAAAGTGATCTGTCAGTAACCTTTAATAATTACATTGGGTCCACAAGACACAATGTTGTGTATACTTGGTATAAGGCAAGTATTAAACAGTAAAAGGTAGCTGAGTGTCTAAATTCCATTGAAGTATCACCATGCACCACCTCTTCTTGGTCATAAAATTATTTGAATGTTAAAAATGCATTATGTTAACTACTGTCCCTGAAACCTGGGTGTAGAATCATTAACCACTGTACTAACATAATGAAACACATAATATATATTATATGCATGAATTTTATTTTATTTATTAAACCCTATAAAATAAAACACACAGGGGAGAGCTTAATATACAGGATAATGAATGAACATTCTCGGCACCATTTTACACAGGGCATCTGTTCCATTCCAGAATACTTCATTGACATTGTCTCTCATTCACTTTCATGACAAACATCATGGCCATGTCCTGTTAGACATAAATTAATCAAAATAATCAGTTCATTTGCATGAGGGGTTTCTACTTTACTTCTGTAGTGATTTCTGGCCATGCCAGGTGAACCTGCTTGAACTATAGGGACACCAGGCTAAGAGTGACTTACAATACAGTAATGACGAAAATATATGTCATTACTTATTTGTGAAATGGATGTTGCACAGACTGTGCAGTGCATGATATTCTGTTTCTGAATATTGTGCTCTTTTCATTGTTGAGTCAAAAAACTAGGCAACATGTTATTTGTAAAGGAACAATATTTAATTGGAAACCTGAGGAATAATATTTAATTGGAAACCTGATTTCATGCTCTGTTTACTTTTCTTAGACTTATTACTGCAACTACTTGTGGATGTAAAAATTAACTCAGACATCAATCATCATAAGCTTCCAAATTCACAGATCAACGTCCCAGCATATATTTTTTGATCTATCATTAAAAACACAAATTTCAGTGTCTTGGTGACATAAAGCAAAAACAGTTAATTTAACACTTACTATTTTTTTTTTACTATATTCTTTTTATTATTATATTTACAAACTAGAAAGTCTGAGTAGCTCTTCAGATTTGGCTTGCTTGGCAGCTCACATGGTGGAAACATACTGCAATATGTGTTTTTTAAATGCAAAATAATACAAAATATTGGTAAAGTAACTGAATGTGAATGCTTTCTTCAGCTAGTAATGTAATGCTGTCATTTTTTCTTTCTAATATTTTTAAATAATAATATTTCACTATTTTAAAGAAGTTTCATAGAGATTTTTGTCCTTGTCACAATGGGGACTAATGTTGACTGATGACATATGTATCAGGTTGCACTTTTTCCCTTCTTGCATTCGCTGTCATTGGGCAGGCGTGTGGCATTTCAGAATGCTAATGATGCATTTCTGTATTTCTCATGGAGTGAAATGCACTTTAAATGGATGCTTAATGGAATGCATTTGAATTAATTTCTGAACTTTCAAGCACATTGAAATTTTACACACTTACATAAAAAAGAAAATGAAAACAACAAAATGAGGGTGTTGTTAGCACAGAAGGACACTACACGCTGGATAGGTCTGGCTTCCTGTTGACCAGGGAGACCGGATTTAGAGTTCTACTTCATGCTTTGCTAAGTACTTCTCCAATTAAGCCTGTAATTAAACACAACTCTTCAGACACAAGTAAGCATACAAGGGTTTGTAAAAAACAACACTGCATGTGATTTTAAGTAGATCCTTTTCAACAGAATGTCGAAGCTGCTTTGAGTAACTGACTCTTTATTCCATTAACACTTTAAGAACATTGCGCTGTATTTAACACGTTCTAGCAAAAGTATCTGAAAAGTGAGTAAAGAAAGAGGAGTTTTTAAAAACTTGTCATCAGATTAAAATAATTTCATTCTATTGACATAGTTGAAAACTGTTGAAGAGAAAAATGAAGGTACTTGTCAACTATTACAGCAAAAAATGAGAGAATTTTCTGAAAAATGTGTTGAGATACAGTATATGTATTATAATTTCAGGGTAACAGAACATCTCATTGAATGATGTTTTATTTAAAAGTGTAAGCAATACAATGAATTATAATAAAATCAGTTTTGCTAGTAATCCAATTATTAATGATGGTAACCTTATCATGCTCATTTGTAGGACTGGTGCTGTAAGCTATCTTACAATATTATAATGCATACAAGTTTACTTGGATGACAATTGATAGCTACTTTATCCAATGGACATTATATCATTGCAGTTTGGAAGATAACAGTAGTCTCTGCAGAAATGCTACACGGACATGAAAACCAGAAAACACCATCTAGTCCATATATCAGACATGGTACAAACCATACCTAATGCCATTTGGACATTTCATAAAAAGGTATCATTATTGCTGTTTGACGTGATAAAATGTCACATTTTTTGAATTACAATTAAAAAGCACTAAAATCTTTGTACAGAACAAAAGCAAAAATCAAAATGCATTTTTCCAATGATCTGTCCGTGCATTTTCCTACCTATTTAATCCAGTTCTTGATTGCAGGGCACTGGAGCTGATCCTGGCAGCTTCTTGTACACTGCAATGTCCTTCAGACTCCAGTCTTCCTGTGTTCTAAACATAAAGCTTTTGAGGTCCCTTCTGGTCATGCCTAGAATTACATCCAGGTTGGAATCTTGTCCACATTTGGACAAGGAACACCTGGCTGATTGCTCCTGTAGTTTCTGCACCTCTAGGCTTCATATTGGGCAAAGCAAAATGGTAGCCCCTTACCTTCATTCTTTTAAGGACAGTATAGTCCTATCTAAATATGGAAAAGTTAACCACCTAATGTATGAGGCACATTATATGTTTTCTCCCAGGTCCCCCTGTCCACTAACCTATTCTGGAGCCCCTATCCAACAAATACCCAACCACTCTGCTGATGCTTAAGATATACAACCCACTTGAGGGGGTCTCAAGTATTACACCAACAAGGTGACTTTCATGACCTTGAATGATCTTGTCTCTGTTCTGTACCCTCAGCCCCCACATTACTTACAGATCCAGGCAACTCATTTCAATAATTCACAAGGGACATATATTAGTAAGAAGGTGAGCACTGGTAGAATGTCTGTAATCTGAAAGATTTACAGTATATTGCATCATAGATAGCCATTCTTGAGTGCTGTGACAATCATTTTTGTAAATCTGCAACAGATTTTTTTAAAATAATTCAGTAACTGACAGGAAACCAGGGTATTTGGTAAAAGTATTGATTTTGACATTCTTTGTATTTTAAATATATATACTGTATGCAGCATATATATTTCAACTTTGTGACCCTGCATTGGATGCACAAAAACAGAACATAGCTGCAAGGTAATATTGTCAAATGTGTTTAGTCCAAA
Organism: Polypterus senegalus; assembly: GCF_016835505.1. Lineage (NCBI taxonomy): Eukaryota > Metazoa > Chordata > Cladistia > Polypteriformes > Polypteridae > Polypterus > Polypterus senegalus. The sequence continues at coordinate 112,866,143 of NC_053166.1, forward strand.
AGAGAGTTGAAAGCAATACTTTGCCTTTGGGCCATTGGTGACAGGCAAAGTAATGCAGCTGAAGATTTTCTCCTTTGCCTCCTCTTGAAACAAATATAGCATAAATAAATAAATAAATAAGCATATAGGAAGAGCTTAATAAAAATGGCTCTTTTATCATTCTTTTGAAAAAATACACCACAACATATATATATTTTTTAATTTAAGATGACGTTTTTTCCAGTGCATTGTCAATAAATGCACAGTACAATGAAATTTTATTTTATATTGCAGCTTTCTGTAGTGAATACCATTTCAACATACCACACAAGTATACAAGCACTCTTTACGTGGATCTTTTTTTGCAGTTTAGGTGACTTGCTCAGCTTCATACTGTGGGTCACTGACTAGAACACAGCCTGTGATTGTTTGGTGTAGAGTCCAGTGCCTTAATCACTATGCCATACTGCTTACCTATTCCATGACTCCCGCTTCATTTTGTGGTGTCAGCTTTATGTATTTCAAAATCACGACGAAACATGCTGCCTTTCTACTGAAGCATCGTGAGTAAAATTTCTGCTTTTAAAAGTGACAGAACAATTACTGAGTCAGTGTTTACTGCTCTCTGGCATTCCGGCTGTAACCCGTGGTGGCTGGCATAGCTAATGCATGTTGCCTTTGGACTATATTGAGCAGTACATTATTATTCATTCCCACTTTGACACCTATCTCCTTGTTGTCCAGGCACTGCCGTGCAATAGAGTCATTTTCACAGTGTACCTAGCATATAGTCACATTTTTACAACCCATCCATGATTTACTGCTGTACTTCCCACCACCATGTACATTTACGTAGAGTATGATAAATCTGTTTGACATAACAGTAAGGACAACAAAGAGCAAGGTGTTTTGTATCTAGTAATACAAAATGTTAAATCACAACATTGTGCATGTTATTTTTAATGTAATTCTAAAAATGAGAATGAGAGTTATGTTAATTTGTAAGATTTGTTTTATTGCTTTTTAAAGGGTAAATTTAACAATAGGATTGAGTGTAATTAAGAGAACTGCAAGAACTAGAGGACTAGCAAGCTAAATATGTACTGTAAATATCCATATTTCTACACTAGTACAAACTGAAGTGAGCATCTTTCAAGTAATTGGAGAAGAGGATATCACAAGTGTAGCAAACACATGCTAGTGAGCTGAGTTTTGGATGAATAAACCACAAAACAAAACAATATGGAAATGACACATATTTGCTTTTAAAGTCCTCATGCACCTTTGTATGCGAAGACCTCCTAGTTTAGTTTTTGTCTCTGATGTCTACCTGTTGTTTCAACTGTTCCACCTTGCCCCTTCAGATTATATGCACATTTTAATAGAAGAGCCTTGATAATTAATTTATTCAATGCTTTATCATTGAGAAACCTAATTCCAACAGTTCATGATAAACTTGTTATTATACAGTAGGTTAGGATAACATAATATTACAATACTAAAATCTTAAAATTAAGAAATTGCATACATGACCCATAACAAGGAAAAAAAATACCATTTTCATACTGAGGGCCAGTGTTCAATGCAAGAGTAAACCGAGACCTGTTCTAGGTTGAGATATTAGGCATGCACTTCACACGTTTCATGCAAAAGCCATTTTCCCAGTTTAGGATTATTGGGTATAGAAAACTCCTTTTTTTAAATTGGAGCAAAAATCTAAGTTTCTCTGAACACATTAAGCATTCAGTTGTTAACAGTGCTTTGTTTTCCAAATGTTACTAACAGTTGATTGTATTTATTACTTTAATACCTTTTATTATTTTCTGAAAATATGTGTTGAAAGAGGTGTCAACAAAAGTCAAACACACATTGCTATACACCAAAAATAAAAAAGCAAAAAAAAAATAAAAAATCCAGCCACAAATACAGTTAATTCCTTATGTCAAAGAAAGAGTCCCCCTAAGTCTCCCTGCCCCAAAAAATCTCAGTGTGTTATACATGCTTATTTTGATTAAAAAAACATGAAACATTGGCTGGGCCTTGACAGGCTTAATTTCAAATTGCAGGGCCGTTCTTGGGACTTTGGGGGCCCTGGGCATAATTAGACTGTGGGGGCCCTAATGCGTACAGTATTAGCTATAGTTTAACCAGATTTGACCTGTTTCCACTGGGCACCACGTGGAGGTTTGTAGCTAAGCCCAGTGTGTGCACAATGTGCAGTGCAGTGGTACATATTTTTATAAATTTTAGAGCATTTTATTTATTTTTTGTCACAATTAAAAAGTGAGCTTTTTATACCGTTTTCCAGTTTTTTTCTACCAAATTAAAACTTGGGTTAAAGAACACTGCAGAATAAAGCTCAAGAAACGAAATCAACTTTCCGTGCTTTAACACTTGTGAAATCTTTAATTAATGGCGAGTAATCAAGCGATTGGACAATGTCTCGCTCAATGGACATTAATACTAAAGCATTCAATCGATCTTGTAGCATGGTTGTCCTGAGGTAATTCTTGATTATCTTTAGCTTAGAAAAGCTGCATTCCCCAACAACGACAGTAACTGTATGTTGCTCGTTTCTTACTGATGGTCGGTTTTGAAAGGAATCAGTAGGAGACTGCGCCTTTTTGGCCATGACAAATTTCAGCAAAGCTACTTTTTCTGTCTCAATAAAGGCTACATCGTCTGCCTTTTTCTTTAATTTAGCAGCACTGGATGGATAACTGCGTTTCATATTAATATGGTACGTGCAAAACTGCTAACGTGAATAAGACGCAGTTATGAGCGGAGTACAATAAGGCCAATGCCAAGGTGAAAAAGGGCAGAAAGCGTTATATGCAACAGAAAAACACGGGAAGAGGTCCGTGCCCACACTCACGATGCCACCGTAGTCTGGAACGGAATGGTCTCCTCCAACGAGAGCACTTTATTGACTTTTGTGTGGGCGTGTCATAACAGGCCTCCGCCTGCACCTGCGCAGGGCCCTGGCCATAGTGAACGCCCCAAGCCACAGTTCCCTGTTGCAGCATCCCTGCCCCGGGAAAGGGCAGTAAGCTTAGCATTAAACTTCATAGTACAGATACATAGCTTGCGTTGATCTTAAAAAAAAAAACCTCGAATGATGGGGCCCCTTTTGTCTCGGAGCCCTGGGTGACTGCCCTGCTCGCCCATGCCTAAGAACAGCCCTGCAAATAGCATTCTTGACAGCTTCTGAAGAAATCCTGTACTGTTACTCCCAAAGAAAACCAGATTTTTTTCTATCTTTCAGTAATACAAAATATTGTTTTACTATTGAATTATATAGAGAAAAAAATTAGGATTCTTTCAGTTCAGGTCGACAAGTTAACAATATAGTTTAGGAAATCTCAGTGATTGTATTGGTAGTCATATCCTGTCAGAAATAACTGCAAACACTGCTGTAAGAAAATTTTGAATGATTGTAAGTCTGAAGATTTTTAATATAAGACATTCCCAGAACATTTGCCCTAGTGAGAGTGAAGCTACATGGCATCATTCACAATTAGGGTTCAGTCTCTCATATATTTTAGACAATTTTAATCCAGAGAATGTTTCTGGTGTACAATTTTCAGATGAATTACAGTGTGATCTGCATAAACATGAAAAATTTATATTGCAAATGATCAAATCCATCCAAACTATTGATAGAGCAGTCTCTTTTTCCAGAGTTACTTAAGGTCATCTAGTTGTAAGCTCTTAGACATTAGTAAAGTCAGAGCACAACAGAGCAATAGTAGCATTTCCAGAATATATCAATTAAATGTTGATTTGTAAACTACAAATATCAAAATGGATAAATAAAAAGAGACTAATTTGTTTTTAGACTGACTCAGCAAAAAATAGCATAAAACTAATCAATTTTAGAAATATGTTAAGGTCCATTGCCTAGAGGTATTACCTCACAATGATTCTAGAAAGTAGTCTAGAAGTTGTTATCCCATTTTACAATAAACTGACTGAGTTCTCTGTTAGCATAGTCTCCATCCCCAGCGACCCTGAACTAATTAAACTGAATAAATGCTTGTGCATATATACAGTATGTATGCTTGCAAAACTGTCTACTTGGACTCTTTGAACAATCTTGCCGTTAACACTTCAGATTCTCAAAATTTAGAATCAGGCTTTGAAAGTGTTAATTAGTGACATAGATAGATGTCAAAGTACTTAAATAAAATAAAGCACCCTTTCATTTAAACAGTCTACGCAAGAACATACATTGAACTTTTACTTTTGTTTTGAAATGATTAAGAATCTCCCTTTAGAGACTGTCACACACACATGCCTGAAAGACAACTTCAAGGCTTGTCAACTTACAGTTCTACCCTGAGTCACAGCTTGCTGCTGCCTCCTAACACCTCAACTCACCTTCCCATTGCAGATCCAGAGAACCACAGGCTGACAATGTATGACTTCCAGTTTGGTATGCCTACCCCGCCACCTTTCATCAAATCAATTCCCAGCACCACTGCCATCTCTCCTCACTCCAGTCAGAGATTCCTGTCTGTAAAGACGTCCTTTTTTGCATGTTTTTTTTTTACTAAACTTTAAACTTCACAATATACAGGGATCACCATTCTGTGCCTCAACCATTTACTGTACCTTTGTTAATGTTCCCTTATTACAACAAGCAAAGATCTATTGTCATTTTTATAATAAAATTTACGTGTATATATTTAATTTAGCGGTCAATCAGGATGCTTAAAATATATTCTCAACATTATTATTAAGCTGAAATAGATTTTATGAATTGAAGCATTACTATGAAAAGAAAAAAGCCAAAGTAAAATTAAAATGGTTATTGCAGATTGCTTCTTGATTTATTGCTTTAAAATAACTATCACTGTTAACAGAATGACAAAAATAAGTTTAACACAGAAAACAGACCTTTTGCTGTGCAATTCTATGTAGTGATTCCCTTAAAATGTGAATATGACACAGAATAAGAATAAAAATCCGTATGAAGCAGTGAATCAAACTCCCAATTGGAATCTGAAGGTCACAAGGGAACCAATTTAATGACACATAGCTATTGATGCATAAAAACCTTCACACATGTTCTATAAACACTACCTTTCTATTGGGACAACCTTTATATATTTACCAAATGTATTCACAATGGTGACACATACACAGCCTTTTGGAAATAATTTTCAAGTATAACATATTATTAATCTAAGCCATTATGTAAATATTACATTAAATTAAATACAGAATCTTGTACCTTTTAAAGGCATCTTACAGCTTTTCTATACTTGTGTAGTATGTGAAACCATATGATTGCTGGAAATGGGTTTTCTACTGTCTTGGGATATTAATGAGAAACAAATAATTGATTATCAGAAATATTTAAAATATAATAATATAACAATTTTTGAAAGGGATAAAACAATAAAAATAATATGCATTTATGTCAGTCAGTAAATTTTGTATTACTTTGTTAATGGCAAGTGGTCACACAGTTCAATAACTGGTGGCGTTGTGGCTTTACAGTGTCAAGACCTCATTTACATTCTTATCCAGGGTGCAATTTTAGCTTGATCTTCTTGTTTTTGATCATCAATTCAAAGACATGTTGACAGGTTAAGTAGTTCCACTATGCTGGCCCAGTTTAAATCAGGGAGCATGTATGCTTGTTATGAACACCATGCTGCTAAGAATGCAGCATATCTGTATTAATAAAATATAATCAGAATTGTTTAGCTCTAAGTTAACAGACAAAATAAGAACACTATATATATACTGCTCAAAAGAATTAAAGGAACACTTTTTAATCAGAGTATAGCATAAAGTCAATGAAACTTATGGGATATTAATCTGGTCAGTTAAGTAGCAGAGGGGGTTGTTAATCAGTTTCAGCGGCTGTGGTGTTAATGAAATTAACAACAGATGCACTAGAGGGCAAAAATGAGATGACCCCCAAAACAGGAATAGTTTAACAGGTGGAGGCCACTGACATTTTTCCCTCCTCATCTTTTCTGACTGTTTCTTCACTAGTTTTGCATTTGGCTACAGTCAGTGTCACTACTGGTAGCATGAGGCGATACCTGAACCCTACAGAGGTTGCACAGGTAGTCCAACTTCTCCAGGATGGCACATCAATACGTGTCATTGCCAGAAGGTTTGCTGTGTCTCCCTGCACAGTCTCAAGGGCATGGAGGAGATTCTAGGAGACAAGCAGTTACTCTAGGAGAGCTGGAGAGGGCCATAGAAGGTCCATAACCCATCAGCAGGACCAGTATCTGCTCCTTTGGGCAAGGAGGAACAGGATGAGCACTGCCAGAGCCCTACAAAATGACCTCCAGCAGGCCACTGGTGTAAATGTCTCTGACCAAACAACCAGAAAGACTTCATGAGGGTGACCCAAGGGCCCCATGTCCTCTAATGGGCCCTGAGTTCACTGCCCAGCAGCATGCAGCTCGATTGGCATTCGCCATAGAATACCAGAATTGGCAGATGCACCACTGGTGCCCTGTGCTTTTACAGATGAGAGCAGGTTCACCCTGAGCACGTGACAGAAGTGAAAGGGTCTGGAGAAGCCATGGAGAACATTATGCTGCCTGTAACATCATTCAGCATGAGCAGTTTGGTGGTGGGTTAATGATTGTCTGGGGAGGCATATCCATGGAGGGTCACACAGACCGCTACAGGCTTGTCAAAGGCACCTTGGCTGCCATTAGGTATCAGGATGAAATCCTTGGACCCATTGTCAGACCCTATGCTGGTACAGTGGCTCCTGGTGCACGACAATTCCTGGCCTCATGTGGTGAGAGTATGCAGGCAGTTCCTGGAGGATGAAGGAATTGATACCATTGACTGGCCACCACACTTTCCTGACCTAAATCCAATAGAACACCTCTGGGACATTATGTTTTGGTCCATCCAATGCCACCAGGTTGCACCTCAGACTGTCCAGGAGCTCAGTGATGCCCTGGTCCAGATCTGGGAGGAGATCCCCACAACACCATCTGTCATCTCATTAGAAGCATGCACCGATGTTGTCAGGCATGTATACAAGAACACAGGGGCCATACAAAGTGCTGCGTACAATTTTGAGTTGCTGCAATTAAATTTTGGCAAAATGGACTAGCCTGCCACATAATTTTTTCACTCTGATTTTTGGGGTGTCTTTGAATTCAGGGCTCTGTAGGTTGATCATTTTCATTTCCATCAAACGATGTGGCATCCTTTCGTTCCTAACACATTACCCAGTCTATATCAGTATAGATATCCAGGAGGATTTCTTTTTCCCATTGAGATCTGATGTGTTTTCAAAGTGTTCCTCTAATTTTTTTGAGCAGTTTATATATATATATATTGTGGTGTATGGCCGGCCGTTTATCCCAGCCAATACCCCCAAGCCGCCAGGTGGAGCCCTCCCTGCAGTATGGAAGTTCCCCGAAGACCAGAGGGGCATCATGGATATTGCAGTTTTTATACACAGCCCTGCTGGATGCCATGGGGCCACTAGGTGATGCTGCAGGGAGGAACAACGGTTATTTACCCTACGCCCCAGAATGCGTGACGAGTCACATGGACAAGGGGAATGACGTGCTTCCGGGGTGAAGAAAAGGACTTTTTGTCTGGGGATTGGAACACTTCCGGGTCAGGGACAATAAAAGGATTTTGAGAGTTCCCAGACGGCGACCTGAGCTGGGTGATAGGAGGGCAACGCGTTTGGGAGTGGTGGATTGTATTTGTGATAGTGATCATTGTGTGATTTATGAGTATAGTGGAGGAGAGGGTGCTTTGTGCACTGTGGAAGATTAATAAAGTCAACTATTGGACTTTTACCTGGTGTCTGGAGTCGTGGAAAGGGGTTCAAGGGAGCGATAGAGACCCCTATCTGTCACAATATATACTGTATATATATTGTGATCCAAATAACTTCACAAAACAAAATTAAAGATTTGGGGACCGTCCCTGTATATTGTCGTCAGACAATAAGAAAAGAATTGATTCAGAGACTTTTGAAAAGTACAATGAACAATTTACTGTTTTTCAAAATGGTGGTTATATAGGAAGTAATAGACATGTGACAGGAAATGGTTGGCAAGGTGGTGATGTGGCAACAGGAACCGGAAGTGAGGTGTTTTGTGGGAGCCGGAAGTGACGTCATCAAAGGTGGCCGGAAGTGATGTCACCGCGGCCATTTTGGAACCCAGAAGTTGTGGAACTTAGATTTCTTCGTGTTTTCTGTTGATGAGAAAAAAGAGTTCAGGTAAGCACCATGTGACAACCCCTTATCTCGCGATGTTTTACTCACCTTTAGGCTCTTTGACTGCCTCCTAATCGCCAATGTGTGACTATATATATATATATATCTATACTAATAAAAGGCAAAGCCCTCACTCACTCACTCACTCACTCACTCACTCACTCACTCTCACTCACTCACTCACTCACTCACTCACTCACTCACTCACTGACTCATCACTAATTCTCCAACTTCCTGTGTAGGTAGAAGGCTGAAATTTGGCAGGCTCATTCCTTACAGCTTACTTACAAAAGTTGGGCAGGTTTCATTTCGAAATTCTACGCCTAATGGTCATAACTGGAAGGTATTTTTCTCCATTAACTGTAATGGAGTTGAGCTGGAATGACGTGGGGGCGGAGTTGTGTGACATCATCACGCCTCCCCGTAATCACGTGAACTGACTGTCAGCGCAGTGCGTAGAAAACCAGGAAGACCTCCAAAAGCGCTTAAGAAAACATGCATTTTATAATTGAGAAGGCAGCGAAACAATAAGAAGTGAGCGAGTGACATATAGTACCATATTCATGAGTGTTGCCAGCTCGGAAAGAAAGCAAGGTGTAAACCTAAACTTTAAATTAAGTTCATAGACAGGCTACCGCTGGCGTTTCACATACCCACAGGTAATGCGGGATACAAGTTTAATGAGAGGACGCAGGATATAAACGAGAGTTTTGATCACTTTGTAACTAAGTTAAAATTGTAGGTGAAGGGGTGTGCTTATGCAAATTCAGAGACTGTGTTTGTGGGGATTGACAGTTAAGGCGGGTGGGGAGTCACGTCATCATCTCCCTCCCACCTCATTTTGCTCTGAGCTGAGCTCGCAGTTACGCGCTGTCTTCGAAGCAACCGTCAGACTGCCACCAAATACTCACAGAAAAATCCACAAGTTAATACACGCTGTCTCTAGAGTTTCTACACACTGAATCCTCCAGGCACTACTTACAAAAGGTCACATTGACAATCGTGTTACGTTATTTTTAAAATCTTTCCTTTTCTTAGCACAAGCACAGCTGAGAAGCTTTGATGCATGTGCTCCATAGCGTTAAAAATAATGCATTTAATCACACTTTGCATTACAAGCAAAGGGAGCTTTTGTCAATGCATGATTTCCTGGTACACAGATTACATTGATCAGCATCCCGATTCATTTTACCCTCGCACCACCTTAGTTTGAGAAGAAGTATGAAAAATATGAGGTTAACACAGAAAAACAGATCACCAATTCAAGCTTTATGAATAATCGATTCGCCATCAATAATTGTTTTGGTAAAGCCATCCTCCTTCCATTTTATAATTTTTCCGCCACTAGCCATGATTAAATGAGCGGTAAAAAGTAAGAGCAAAGCGAGGGTGACTTATTTAGGCAGGCATATATATGACAGCAACACTCATGACAATGTCAATCATGTTACGTTATTATTAAAATGTTTCCTTTTCTTTTCATTACTTTTTAACACACTACTTCTCCGCTCTGGCGGGTATTTTGCTATATATATATATATGAATGACCTCCAAAGAACGCTGAGACTTTTGATATCATGAGCGTGTCTGCAAACTGGGGTCTCCTGCCCAGCAAAGTCGAGCAGCCAGGCCATAGCTGTGCCGGCCTTTGAGGCGCTGACTGCGTTTCTGCCTTAAGTCAAAGTGAGCACTTTTAATTTTTTTCATCCTCCCCCTGCGCTATAGCCCAGACAAGTGCAAACACGGGACCCCTTTTCTACACCACGGCAAAATAATATTAAGGCGATTCACACTTTCTTTTTGCGTATACGATTATCAGGTCCTCACCTCGAATTATGAAGACACGCACACGAGTGCAGGACTGACAGTGCCATCACAGCCGATTAATGGTGGGGACGTCTCACCAGTCTACACAAGACCCACCGCGACTGTCCCCAAAAGGCGATCATAACGTCAGCGAACACATCTCTCTATACTATATAAAAGAAAAAGGCAACTTTCCTTTCTTTACACCTTTTTTCCTTTTATCCCAAACCAAAGCCTTTCTCTCTTAACACTGCAGAGGACACAAAACTAATTTTCTTTAAATGCCGGTAAGGCACATTACCAGAGGCACAAATTTGAACGTTCACATAGAAAATGTAATTTCAATGTACCTGTACTTCTTAAAACGTTAATGTTTTACTGTTTAATAACTTATAGACTATAATTTATTATTTTTCCCTTGCACTCAGTGACTAAACCTATACACACACATATAGACACATACAAACATACACACAAGTATATGTATGTGTATATATATACACACACACATACATACATACATACATACATACACACATATATATAATTTGTGTGTGTGTATGTATGTATGTGTGTGTATATATGATGTAGATAGGTATGTATGTATATATATATATATATGTGTATATGTAGATATGTATATAGATATGTAGATATGAAGATATGTATGTGTATATATGTATATATATATATATATGTATGTATGTATGTATGTATGTATGTGTGTGTGTGTGTATATATATGACAGCAGCAATCCAGCTGTGAGAAAACAGTAAAAGGAGGCGTGTCAGGCGTCGTGGTACATTTTCTGATGCAGCTGCGAAAACAACTTCGTGGCGCTGCCGCCAAATACACAAAACAATTATTTTGACAATCATGTTACATTATTTTTAAAATGTTTCCTTTTCTTTTTCATAACTTCTTTAACACATGACATCGCTGCGAAGCGCGGGTATTTTGCTATATATATATATATCACAGCGACACTCATAACAGTGACAAAACAATTACATTGACAATCATGTTACGTTATTTTCAAAATGTTTCCTTTTCTTTCTCTTTCCTTCTTTAACACACTACTTCTCCGCTGCCAAGCGCGTATATATATATATATATAGATAGATATATATAGATAGATATGAGAACAACACTCATATCAATGACAAAACAATTACATTAACAACCATGTTACGTTATTTTTAAAATTTTTCCTTTTCTTTTTAGTACCTTCTTTAACACACTACTTCTCCGCTGGTATTCTACTAGTATATATATACTAGCAAAATACCAGCAGCAGCGAGAAGTAGTGTGTTAAAGAAGCAATGAAAAGAAAAGGAAACATTTTGAAAATAACGTAACCTGATTGTCAATGTAACTGTTTTGTCACTGTTGTGAGTGATGAGTGTTATTGTCATATATATATATATATATATATATATATATATATATATATATATATATATATATATATTTACACACACACATAAACATATATATATATACATATTTATACATATTTATACATATACACATATATACATACATATATATCTACATATATACACACACATATATACACACACATACATACATACACACACATATATACACACAAATACATATATATATATACATACATACACACACACATATATAAACATATATATACATATACATACATATCTACATATATACACACACAGCTATTTCAGTATCAGTGCAATACGCTGTTTGTTAAAACAGTTGACTCCGCTCTTACGTGCAATAACAAATCAAATCATTCAGTTGTCTTTGCTCATATGTCATTTTAGAGCTGGACGCCTGGCATCTTTTTTGGCCACAAGTTCGTTTCTGTTTGGTGTGAGGTTCTGTGTTGTGGAGATTCTCAGGATGGATTGCAGGTGCTCATCAGTGAGGCGACTCCTGTGTGCTGTTTTGTTAGTCTTTATCACTGAGAAGAGCTTCTCACACAGATATGTGCTACCAAACATGCACAAGGTTCGAGCCGCATGTAGATGGACTTTTGTTCTTCAAAGTCACCAAAGCGCCGTGCAAACTCAGTGCGCTAATAACTCTAGCGCAATAACTTGCAGCATCATAAGGTAGACTTGATTAACGCGGTAAGTGTTCGGCAAGGCAGCTGAAGCGCTGCATTATGGGATCTGTAGTTTATTGTGTTACCAGCGCTTCATATACCCGGCCATTAATAACAATAATACAGTATATAAAATGATCTCGCGGGCGGATATAATTACGCCGGGCGGATGTGGCCCGGCCCTTGAGTTTGACACATATGGACTAAATAGAACTTGAAAAGATATATTTTTTCAAATGTGATCGCGCAATTCAGATAGAGTTGACGCCAAGACTACAGCCTGCATGCCTCAATAAGTCATCCTCCTCGCTCTTACTTTTTACCGTTCATCTAATGAATACACTGAGTATGGCTTTACCAAAACAATCATTGATGGCGAATAAAGTATCCATTATTCGAGTATGTAGATCGGTATATATATATACATATATATATACCCGTGTATCACAATGAGAAGTAGTGTGTTAAAAAGGTAGAAAAGAAAAGGGAACATTTTAAAAATAACGTAACATGACTGTCAATATACAGTATTTGTTTTGTGAGTGTTACTGAGTGTTGCTGTCATCAAGGATTTCATTATCATTATTTCTTTCAATCAGGTTCGTATTTGTAGGATGTGTTGTGTTCAAGTTACATTCCGTGTTTGTCAATCGTTGTAAAGATGACAGGTTTCATTCATCGATTCGTTTCTTACTGCATCAATAAACAGCTCGTCTTCTTTTTATCTGAGACCTGACACACTGCATGCACGGGTTTTTTACACTGTCTTCCTTTAGCGGGACATTGACTTTTCCACCGTGTGCTTTGTTTCCGCAGTAGCTGGATTTATGAATATGCTTATCAGGCGCTTCATATTTTTGCTGCCTTTTCAATTGTGTAATTCGTTTTTGTTCACGCTCTTTGGAACTGTTGCTTTTTATCTGTGCACTTCGTCAGTTCACGTGAGCCACTCGGTGTACATGCATCGAAGGTTCCCAGCTGTGCTGGTGCCATCTCGTGCTATGTCCATGGCTGTATTTAATGTTACCTTAGTCCTGGCACTTAAAACTTTCTCTCGCAGTTTCGCTGAGTTTGTGTCAAACACCACCCTGACCATCTCATCTTCCTCTCCATAAGCACAGTCCTTCACCTGTGAATATTTACCCGTGGCAGTTTGCTATTGGATTGCCGCTGACGGACGGCCTTATATGGGTGGGCACTAAATTACAAACGCCAGCAGCAGCCTGTCTATGAACTTAATTTAAAGTGTAGGTTTACATCGTGCTTTGTTTCCGAAGTAGCAGAACTCATGAATATGGTTGTATATGTCACTCGCTCGCTTCTTATTGTTTCGCTGCCTTCTCAATTATATAATGCATGTTTTCTTAAGCGCTTTTTTGAGATCTTCCTGGTTTTCTATGTACTGCGTGATTACGTGGGAGGCGTGATGATGTCACACGAAACTCCGCCCCCACGGCGTTGAATCTCATCTCCATTACAGTAAATGGAGAAAAACTGCTTCCAGTTATGACCATTACGCGTAGAATTTCGATATAAAACCTGCCCAATTTTTGTAAGGAAGCTGTAAGGAATCAACCTGCCAAATTTCAGCCTTCCACCCACACGGGAAGTTGGAGAATTAGTGATGAGTCAGTGAGTGAGTGAGTGAGTGAGTGAGTGAGTGAGTGAGGGCTTTGCCTTTTATTAGTATAGATATATATATATATATATGCAGTTCATATAGTCAAACAATTATCAAACATTGATTTTTGTTTTGTTTTCTAAGACAGTGAAAAGATTATCTATATATATAATTCACTAAGGCAAGACACCCATGGAAAGGCAAGACACCCATGGAAAGCACTCCGGAAGGGGCGTGGATTCACTAAGCCGCCGACAAGTAAGATACCTATGGCGCATGCAGGGAGGAGCCACGCCCACTAAACTCCAAGACCATTGGATACGACGACAACTCGTAGAGCCACGCCCACCAACTCGGGCGCGACGACACAGAAAGAACGGCGTCATTTATATTCGTCTGTCGTAGAGGCCTCATGTACCTCCAACCCACCTTGACTGTTCATAGAGGCATGTTTCTCGTGGAGGTGAGTCGCCATATACAGCGTGTAAAACAGTTTGCGAGGGGTATCCCATGGGATCCTTAAAACAATCCTTTACAACTGAGGTTAAAACACAATGAAGTAAGCAGTCTTTAAAAACCGAGTTTTCGGTTACGACACACGACCACGTGCACCATAGCAAACTGTTTTACATGCTACATACAGCAATTCGCATTCGCGACAAACATGCGTCTTCTTTGATGCTCCTACACTTTGTTCACTCCCCCCTCCCACCGTGCTACTACCGTGGTCGGGTGTCTTGGTGGATTATATATAGAAAGGCAGCCAAAACCGCACAGAGCAATGAAAAGTCTAGAGTTCCATCTTTTCATTCACTTTCTGTTCTATCCTCAAACTCTCCCTTTTTAGACAACTGTGACTTTCCAGAAGTGTTCAACCATCAATAAATAATTATGCGGCGTTTGTTATGCCGTGGGTTCACTATTGTGTTGTATTTTGCTCTCTCCAGAGTTCCATCTTTTCATTCACTTACTGTTGTATTCTCACACCAACCCATTTTAGACAACCGTGTCTTTCCACAAGTGTTTAGCATTCAATAAATAATTATGCATGACATTGAGCGTGTGTCTACCCGGCGTGGGTAAGCCATTGAACCCCATTCGGGCTGCAAACCGTGGAATTCCCACTAAGTGCGACTCATAAGCTCCCACTGGTTGCGTCCTAACCCTTTGTACACACCCCCCTCCCACCTCTCTACTACCGTGGTCGGGTGTCTTGGTGGATTATATATAGAAAAAGATGACGACTCAAGTGACGAGTTGGAGGTGGGCACATGAGCGGGCAGTGCATACTGAACGAGAAATCAGCAGACTAGCATGACAGACGGAGCTGAATGGACATCCTTCTCCTCTCCTCCCGTTCCAGACTCCGTGCCGTGCACCCCCATCCCTCCGTCTGGCAGGAGAAGGAGCGAGGACGGTCCGCCAGTTTTCAGTCACGGACGATTGTGTGTTGGTTCGTTCCGTGCATTGTTACAATGTTGCTTTTCTTGCTGATTTATTACATTACCAATTTTTCAAATGTTCATTTTCTCCCTGTGCTTAAAAATCATTAAAAAAACCGGCCTGATTATGCGGCGTACCATTGGCTAGTAAATTATAAATCACAGATTGTTTTTTTTCAGTTAAGTTCTTTTCTTAGTAAATATTTCTGCACCATTATATTTTATTAAACAACTATTCTATGAGACCTGCTAATAATGCCTTTTGTAATTAGACTATAAGGATACCACTAAAAGAAAATAATAATGATCACAAAAATTGACATTTTAGTAGTTCTGCAATAGCTTAAAAAAAACTAAAATGCCAATAATTAAATAAGCAGAGAAATGCTGCCTACAGATAAGTAAATAAATAAATAAGCTATTCATAGGTGTTTGTATCTTTTGGAAATAGATCATTTGGAGCATAGATTTTTACAATATAAATAAATAGTAGATTACATATTTCATGTTGAATATGTCAATAAAGGACCCACTTATCAACACAGCTGTTCATTTTTCTCAGATATATACACTGCTCAAAAAAATTAAGGGTAAACTTAATCATACCAGTCTAACACCAAGCCAATTAAGCTTCAGTTATATCTGTCTGTCCAGTTAGAAGGTATAAGCGATTGTGAATCAACTTCACCTACTTTGGTGCAAATGAAGGTAACAGAGAGGTAACAGCAAGACAAGTCACAAAAAGAGAATGGTTTTGCAGGTGGTGGCCATAGAGAATTGCTCTCTATTTATCCTTCATGACTGATTTTTCTCTAGTTTTGCATTTTGCTAGCAACCTAATTACTTCTGGAAGAGAGACAGTACTTGCAGGCGAATGATACTGCACAGGTAGTCCAGCTCCTTCAGGATGGCACATCCATACGTGCTGTCACAAGAAGTTTTGCTGTGTCTCCCATTACAGTCTCAAGAGGATGGAGGGGACACCAGGAGACAGGCCATTAAACAAGGGGAGCTGGACAGGGCCATAGAAAGACATTAATGCAGCAGCAGGACTGGTATCTGCTCCTTTGTGCGAGGAAGAACAGGAGTGGCACTGCCAGAGCCCTACAAAATTGTTGGCTGCTGGTGTGCATGTTTCTGACTAAACTGTCAAAATGACAGCCTGACGTACTCTAGAGAGGCCTGTACTCATAGCCCATCACTGTACAGCTCAATTGGCATTTGCATGAGAATACCACAGTTGGCAGCTCCACCACTGATGCCCCTTACTATTTACAGATGAGAGCAGGTTCCCACTGAGCACATATGACAGATGTGAAAGAGTCTGGAGAGGCTGTGGTGAACATTGCGCAGCCTGCAACATTATCCTGCATGACCAGCTTGCACAGACCTCTATGTGCTAGGAAATGGTACCCTGACTGGTATTAGGTTGTGAGATGAAATTCTCAGAGCCATTGTCAGACCTTATGCTGTTGCACTGGACCCTGGGTTCCTTCTGGTGCATGACAATGTGGCCAGAGTGTGTAGGCACTTCCTGGATGACAAACACATTGATGCCATTGCCTGGCCCAAAAATTCCCCAGACCTGAATTCTATTGAGAATCTCTGTAATGTTATGTTATGTATCAGTGCATTCCACACCGCCAAATAGTGTCATAGACGCTCGAGAAGCTCACTGATACCCTGATCCAGGTCTGGGTGGAGATGAACCAGGACACCATCCAGCATCTCATCAGGAGTTTGCTCAGATGTTGTCATGAGTGCATTCAGGCATGTGTGGGCCTTACACACTACTGATTCACTGTGATGAAATTCATGCAAGTTGGATCAGGCTGTGATTTAAACTTTTGAGCTTTGGTTTTCAGCATGATGTTGAATTCAGCCCTCAATACGTGGTTGATTTTGGTTTCCATTGACCATTGATACAACATTTTGTTCTAAACAAATTGCACAGTGTTACTCAGTAAAGATTTTCCACTTGAATATTTTGTTCATCGAGATCCGATGTGTGATTTAAGTGCTCCCTTAATTATTTGAGCAGTGTATTATACTTTCTTATATTTTTGTTATACTTCTCTTATTAATTTTCATGCACACTTTTGCTGCAAGGGTCTTACAGGTATTGGGTCATCTAATAATACAGGGACAGTTTTTGATATGACATCCCCACTATCCTTGTTTCTGTGGAGCAGAACATCCCAGAAGGCTACAGACATCACTTGCCATCCTGATGTCTTCAGCTCTGCTTCTTCTGTTTCTTGTGGTACTTAAGGAATATTCCACCAATAAATTATATTTTTTTATGCTACTTACCCCACCTACTTTGTAATAATGGCCGAGAAAAATTAGCATCTCATATTTTCATGCAGAATGGAAAGAAAAAAGTTTATAATGGGAAGTTGGTATCATTTGTTTCAGGAGATTGAGGTCTGAGACGGACGTCCATTACCAGCGGTGTTATTTTTTTTTTTAACATCTTCCCAAGGTATCCTGTATTTACTGAACCCGAGGGGCTTTAATTAAAGTAAATGCAAGAATATGCAAGAATGAGTAGCAGAAAAGAGGCTGAGAAAGAAAAGGAACAGACAGCTGAAATTTAATCTAAGTCTGAAAAGGCCTCAAATTCAAGTTCAAGGTACGGTCTACTAGAGATGGACATGGAACAGATATGTGAAAGAAAAGATTTCCAGGGTATTAACACTCGGCTCCAGCTGAGAGCAAAAGTGGGGGCGAAGCTGCAAGTTAGTTAGGTAAGGTGAACTTGTCGATTCCAGAAGGTTGATTGGAGCTGTGTATGACCTTACTATCCCTGTTGTCAACTACCCCTTCACAAGTCAGTGCCACTAACTCCAACCCACAGAGCACATAGAAGACCGAAACAAACAGTCCGAGCTGAAAGTAACGATCACCACAATGATTACTGCAATAACTACTGCTCTCAGTAAGGACATAAGGGATAGAAGGAAAAATATAAAGGACACAAACATGACAAAGTAGAAGCTGTTTCAGGATATTAAACACCAGGCGTCTCATGTATAACGCCGTGAGTAGAACTCGCACTATAACATGGCATAAGCACAAAAGCCGAAATGTGCTTACACACAGAAAAATCCAGATGCAGGAATCTGTGCGTACACCAACTTCCGCGTTCTTCCGCTACATAAATCCCAGTCAGCGTGAAAAGTAACGCTCGTGCACGTGCTTCATGTTGGGGCAACTCCTCCCAGAATTACGCATCTTTGAATATGCAAATCAATATACTGTAAATAGCCCTTAAGCGCAGCCTTCTGTGAAAAGACAATGGGAAAAGCACGGGGAAAATATAAGAATTTCAGCGAATACCAAGTGGAGGCAAAGGAAAAACATACTATTTGTTTAATTAAACCGTGGTATAATCAACAAAAGGAAGTTGATCAAGTGACATAGCGTGTTGGAGAAACTTAAAAGCTCACGTTCACAAAGTCGCACAGTGCCGGAAATAAAAAAGAAATCACATATCAAAGTCACTGTGAAAAGGCTAGTTGTAGCCTATTGTCTGAGTGTCATATGAAAGCTTATTAGGGTACAGAGAAAAAAAAGGCACACAGTGGGGAAAAAGCACGAAATGTCAACTTCAATCTCGAAATTTCCACTTTAATCACATAGTTTATTTTGTCATTAAAGTAGAACATCATAAACTTCATCTTAAAATCGTTTAATTAACCAGTTTCTCAAATCACATCGTAATTAAAGTATAGCACGTTAAATGCTTTGTTTTGTATGTGATCTTCTATGTACTCTATGTGTGTGAATCACTACTTGCTTCTTAAACCGACTCTCTTCCTCCGACAGGACACAGAATCCATTACATTCATGATATTACAGCTCTCTGAATAACTAAAATACTGAGATGTATACGTAATATCATTTTCATGATGATAGGAGTTAAAGCACGTTATTAAACATGGGTTTCACAGCGCAGTGATTGTGCGCGACCTTCGATGAAATTATTTATTGCAGCAGTACTCATGGGCAGCTCTAGGCTTGTGGCAGCCCTGGGCAGAGAAAGAATCGGTGGCCCCTTCGCCCGCCAATGTCAATATGGTATCTTATGCACTGTGGATGGCCACGTCCATTGCAGACACTGCATAGCCGCCTCGTGCTCATGACACAAGCGTTTAACTTTTGTCGAAATTTGCCGCTGTGTTTTTAGCTGTGTTGTTATTTTCTCTTTCTGTTTTATATTCAATATATATTGGCGTGGCCGCTCCTGCAGTCCTTGCTTTTCTTTCTCCAAGTAACCGATCGCCACACAATCAGCTCTGTAATAGATGTTAAGCCATCTGTAAGCTTAGAGCGCAGATTCTTCAAAACGTTTAAGGAACATTGAAATATCTTCTTAGTACATGTTAAATTATTCTATCCTTCACACCAGTCCCAGTGAAGAATATAGATTATTTAAATGAAGTTAAAGTTTTATCTGTATAATATAATAAACATATTTTGCTGCATTTCATCTTAAAAATGATATCATCATCATATGTAAATACGCGCTTTATAAAGTGGCGCAGGTTGTGTAATATTATAACTGTAGTGCAAGTTTACAGTGAGGTAACTGTACTTATAAGTACAAACAGTTCTACAAGGAGCACTTGATTGAGTGTGTTTAAAGTTCTTGGGATAAAACTGTTTCTGAACAGCGAGGTCCGTACAGGAAAGGCTTTGAAACGTTTTGCCATGGCTGAGGTAGCGTGTGCTTGAAGCTGTATACCGATAATTCTCTTTCCGATCAGCTGCTGCTGTGATTCACACATAGATACAGTGATATAAATACTCTGAGTGGTGTAGTGACAGTAATATGGAAAAAGATGATCCGCTGTGGCAACTCCTAACGGGAGCAGCTGAAAGAAGAAGAAGGTGCAGTTACAGTAACAACGCTAAAGCAGTTATGGTATATGGAATACTATGACTATTCCCTGAACCATTATATTGTTACAAGTTAATTACAATTAACTTAATTAATTATGTTAATTAATTACGGTGTGCCGCCATCGAGACAGACATGGAGAGAGCAAACCAAATGAACAACTTCTTTAATAGGTTTGATCACCCTAACCCGCTCTCACCTCGGAGTATGCATCCTCTGATTCTTCCAACCATCCTTTTGCTGATACCAGCGTAGGTAAGACATCCCCACCCACAATTACAGCAGCCCATGTAAGCAGAGAGCTGAAAAGACTTCGTGCCAGCAAAGCAGTGGGTCCAGATGGAGTATCGACTGCTGAAGGCCTGTGCGTTGGAACTGGGGAGTCCTCTGCAGCGCATCTTCAACCTGAGCCTGGAACAGGGGAGAGTCCCAAGGCTTTGGAAAACATCTTGTATCACCCCTGTCCCAAAGGTATCATGTCCTAGTGAGCTGAATGACTTCAGGCCTATCGCTTTGACATCACATCTGATGAAGACCATGGAGCGGCTGCTGTTTCACCACCTGAGGCCACAGGTCCGCCATGCCCTCGACCCTCTGCAGTTTGCATACCAGGAGAAGGTGGGAGCGGAGGATGCTATCATCTATATGCTACACTGATCCCTCTTCCACCTGGACAGAGGCAGTGGTGCTGTAAGAATTATGTTTTTGGACTTCTCTAGTGCCTTTAACACCATCCAACCTCTGCTCCTTAGAGTCAAGCTGACTGAGATGGGAGTAGACTTACACCTGGTGGCATGGATTGTGGACTATCTTACAGACAGACCTCAATTTGTGCATCTTGGGAACTGCAGATCTGACATTGTGTTCAGCAATACAGGGGCGCCGCAGGGGGCTGTACTTTCTCCGGTCCTGTTCAATCTATATATATCAGACTTCCAATATGACTCGGAGTCCTGTCACGTGCAAAAGTTCGCTGATGACACTGCTATTGTGGGCTGCATCAGGAGTGGGCAGGAGGAGGAGTACAGGAAGCTAATCAAAGACTTTGTTAAATGGTGCGACTCAAACCACTTACATCTTAACACCAGCAAAACCAAGGAACTGGTGGTGGATTTTAGGAGGCCGAGGCCCAGACCCCTCATGGACCCCGTGATCATCAGAGGTGACTGTGTGCAGAGGGTACAGGCCTATAAATATCTGGGAGTGCAGCTGGATGATGCTGCAGATGTTCTACTAAACGGTTGTGGCGAGTGCCCTCTTCTACGCGGTGGTGTGCTGGGGTGGCAGCATAAAGATGAAAGACGCCTCATGCCTGGACAAACTTGTTAAGAAGGCAGGCTCTATTGTAGGAGTAAAGCTGGACAGTTTAACATCTGTGGCAGAGCGACGGGCATTAAGCAAACTCCTGTCAATCATGAATAATCCACTGCATCCACTGAACAGTGTCAACTCCAGGCAGAGGAGTAGCTTCAGTGACAGACTTTTGTCACTGTCTTGCTCCACTGACAGACTGAGGAGATCGTTCCTCCCCCACACTATGCGACTCTTCAATTCCACCCGGGGGAGTAAATGATAACATTATTCAAAGTTATTGTCTGCTTTTTTAATTTATTTTTTTCATTTTTATTACTATTTAATTTAATATTGTTTCTTTGTATCAGTATACTGCTGCTGGATTATGTGAATTTCCCCTTGGGATTAATAAATCTATCTATCTATCTATCTATCTATCTATCTATCAGATGCATTACACTAATAAACAATATGCTGTTAGTTTCAGTGTATTTATAAAGCCACGTCAGGAAAATAAGGAGTAACCACACAGGAACATTAGCGTTGCTTTGATGCTGGGTGCCGCCAGTCTGCAAAACTGAGTGGAGAACTTACATACGACAAGGTATGAGGTACCGTGGAAACGTCCATGGCTTTACGCCAAGTGTAGGTTTTATACATCGTGATTTGAACTTGGAAAAGTTCTTATGCAACATTTCTGTGCATACGCACCATTTATACATGAGGCCCCAGGAGAAATGTTTAGGTAATTGCATTGAGGCAACTTTAAAGGCATGCTAGAAAATATTGAGGAACAAATAGAGGAAAGTACGAGTAAGTTTGATAATAAATTTAGTGCACTTGGTACTCAGTTTAAGACATTAAGCAAATGTTCATGACTTATATGGAAATAGTTGAGCAATTGGTATGTACTGCTGATGAAAAAGCAATGGCTGCAAATTCCAAATGCAAAGTGCTTGGAGACAGGATATCTGCATTGGAAGACAGATACACAAGGAATAATATCAGAATTGAAGATCTCCTTGAAAACGTCCAAAGCCAGTGAAATTCAAAGCTGAACCATTCACTAAAATAATTGGAGAGGACTTTAAATCAGACACAGAGATATCAGCAGCTTACCGCATAAATGGATTGAATCCCTCAAAAGCTAGAAGCCTTATTGTACGTTTTGACAAATTACAATCTAAATAAGATTTGATGTCACTTCTCAGAGTGAAACAAGAGATTATATTTGAAAATAACTGCATTTATATTTTCCCTGATTTCTTCAACAGCTGCTAAATTTGCCACATTTTACAGCATTAAACAGCTCTTATGGAAAGACAAAATAAGATACAGCTTCTTGTATCCTGCTAAATTTAGAGTGGATATTCAAGGCAAGTTGTACATTTTTAGTTATCCGGATAAAGCAGAAAAAGAGTAAGAAAATTAATCCCAACATTTTTTGAAATACGATCTTGAGTCACATCATGTCCTGGCAAAGCAAAGAAGATTTTACCTGAAATTTGGTCAATTCACAATGAGACTTTTGCCGTAATTATACATTCTATTTCCTTCTTGGTTATTTTTACTTTTTAATTACATATACCGGTATATATATTTTTTTTTTCCCCAAAGAGGACTGTGTAATATCATACCCCTGGTTTATTGTATTAGGATTGTACTGTCATCTAGGTTTATACTATTTGAACTTTACTGAACTGCCAATAGACATCTCTACTTTAATCCTTCTACACCGCTGCTGGGGGGTCTTGTTTTATTTTTGACACACTCTGTCTCTAGGTATGTGAGAGGGCTGGGACTTTGAGTGTGGTCTAGCCTCATGTGGGGAGGTATAACATATGGGTTGGGTGTTGAGAAAACAAAAGAGAGCAAGCTACTTCTAATCTATCATTTTTACCCCCACAATTGTACAGTAAGTGCTAACACAATAGGCTTCATAGCAATAACTTCTGGCAAAATACAAAATTAAGGTTAAAGCTTAATAATGTAAGAACTTAATTTAAGACTATAAAATGTCAACAAAAGTTAGAAGCAATGTCTCTGTGACTAAACAGTGAAGTTTGTGAGCTGGAATGTCAAAGGTATGAATTACAAATAATAGAGAAAGAAAGTATTTTCTCACCTAACATGCCTAAACTCTAAAATAGTATTTTTACAGGAGATTCACTTATTAAGCAAGGATCACTTTAGACTGCAAAGAGATTGGACTGGCCAACTATTCCACTCCAGCTATACAAAGAAAAGTATAGGTGTGGGATTCTTAATACATGGAACAATTTAATTTGTAGTATCAAATGTAATATCAGTTTGTAATGTAATATCTGATTTTGAAGAGTGAGATGTGTTTGTTATGGGTGATTTATTTAATTGTAAAGTGATTCTGATAAATATCTACACACCCAATGTGGATGATAGACTTAACACGCATAAAATTATAATGGCCAGAGACTTTAACTGTGTTTTAAATTCAGGCCTAGATAGGTCTTCATCTACAAGTGTGATAACATCTAACACTACAAAATCAATTACATGGTTTGTAATTAATCATAACGTATCAGACCCTTGGAGATTTCTAAATCCAAATTTTTATCCAAGTAGATTGATTTTTTTAGAAACAAATTCATCCTCAGAAGTCTCTGCAGGAATGCTCTGGGAAACACTGAAGGCATTTTTAAGAGGAGAGATTTAATATTTTGCCCACAAAAATAAATCCGAAACCAAGAAGGTATCAGAGTTAATCAGTGAAATTACCAGAATAAACCTGGAACATGCCAGGTTTCCAAATGAGGCACTGTATAGGAAAAGACAGGCTTTGCAATCAAAACTCAGCCTTCTGACAACAAAAGAAATGGAACAACAAATTTTTAAATCATGACATCATTACTATGAAAACAGAAAGGAGACTAATAAGATCTTAGCTCAACAAGTCCACAAGCAGCAATACCAGTAATTACCAACATAGACAGAGATAAAATCACTGACTATAAAAATATAATGCACACATTTAAAGTCTACTATAAATTCTTATATTCTACTCAGTTTAAAAAAGACAAGACACAATCTAATGTGTTTTTCAATGCATTACAGACACCACAGTTATATAGTCTCTGTGCAGAGGAACTGGATAAACTCTGACACTCTCAAAATTACTAGATGCTATAAACGAACTTCAGAGTGGGAAAGCAGCAGGCCCTGATGGCTACCCTGCTGAGTTTTATAAAACATTCTCAATTTAAGTTAGCTCCCATTTTATTAGCAGTAGTTATAGAAGCCAGAGACAATAAAATTCTACTTCAAAGCTTTTACCAAGCATTAATTACTTTCTTAAGAAAAATAAGAACTTCTTACAATGTGCATCATACAGACCAATCTCACTTCTGAATAATTATGTTAAGATACCCTTCCAAAGTTTTAATTATATAAAAGTAATAATAATATCAGTTCACTACTGAAAATGGTAAATGTGGGTTGGACCTGAGCTAGACCCTGCAACTGCTAGATTACTTTGTCTGCCTTGGTGTTCACCATGTGGGTCATGCTGACTCCTCCAAAACAACAGGGCAGTTTTGCCATCATCCTGCATGTATCTTGCCTCTCTATACCTCATTTCCTTGCTAGGCCATGTTCCCATCTTTTCCTCTTTGCGTCTCTTTATTCATAGTTAAAATCTCCTTCAGGGGCTTATGTTCCAATATTTGACCTTTATCCCTCTCACTCAGCTCTGTCAGTGTTTGTGTGTGTTGGGGGGGTTGGATTGGTACCCAATGCCCTTGGACGAAGAAGCATGACAAATCACAATACCTATATTCATTTAATGTCTAAATAGAGAACATTGCATGTATCCACAATGCTTTTGAGAAGATATTAAAGAGCACTCTCATGCATATGCAAATTTGTTTGAAGTGTATGCAAATCTGACTAAAATGGCTCATTATTTACAAATTGCAGTATGTTCTTCATAGAAACATTATTTCAAAATAAAAATGCATGATTAAAAAAATCAAATGTTAGAGAGCTTCTCATTCAATGTATACTAAAATGTATGCTAATTCCTAATACTTTTACTAGAATATACATCATACTTCTCAACCACTTTGTGTAACATTTATAGTTGAAATATTTATTTTTTATTCCCTTTAATAATTTTACTTTATTTTGTACAATTTATTTAAAACAAGCATAACCATCATCACTCTATCCATCTAACCATTTTCTCTACCCACTAATCTTCTTCAGGGTTATGCAGCAGCAATCGACCTTTATTTAATCACTTCAGTATATCATATGTATTATCTTTATGTTTGAGCTCCAGCAATCTTCACGTGTTTTTCACAGAAAATAGTTTCATGTATGTACAAACAGAAGGTTACAGCTATTAAAAGTGCCTGCTTTCTCCAGTTTACAGGGGCCAGAGCCTGTACTAGAAGCATTAGGCACAAGGAAGGAATCTATACTGAATGGGTGCTTTGAAGATGAATAAGAAGGCTAAATATAGGAAATTTAATGATGACCAGGATTCAGAAGTTAGCCTGCAGAGAGAGCTATTGAAAAGAGTGGATACATTTAAATATCTAAGGTCAGTGGAAGCCTAAGATGGAAAACTAGATGCAGAGACAACCCACAGAGTGCACTGTGGCTGGAACAATTGGAAGAAGGTATCAGGAGTATTGTGCTCCAATGATTAAGATGAAGGGTAAAGGAAGGATTTTTAAGAAAGTGGTAAGACCAGCCATGTTGTATGGAGCGGAGACATGGGAAGTAAAGGGAGCGCAGGAGAAGAAGTTAGATGTGGTTGAAATGAGACAATCAGAGATACAACAAAAGTGGGAAAGATGTCTAAGAAAGTACAGTAAAGTAGGTTCAAAGTCAAACGTCAAAGTGAACTTTATTGTCATCTCAACCATATACAAGTATACACATAAAGACAAAATTGTGAAGCTCAGGGTCCACAGTGTAACAACATGAAGTGCAAATAATAAATTAAAAATTGAATTAAAATTAAAATTTTTAATTAAAACACAAACAAGACAAGACATTGTGCAAAGACAAGACAAAGAAGTAGCAGCAATATTGACGTGAAGTTAGCAATATGTACATTGATTCAATGTATGGTATTTGCAATCTAAATACATAAATATATCAATAGATATGTAATATAATAAATAAATAATAGATATAGATAATACAGAAATTATCAGTGCATGATGATAGTTGTTTAAGACATGTGTAAACAATGACAGGTCAGAATGTTTCACAGCAGAAGGATATCAAGAGTGTCAAATACTTAAAGGTCAGTATGAGATTTTCAGTTCTTTTCTACATGCACACTCGTCTTTGCAGGAAAGTGGCTTGCATAGATAAAAGTTCTGTTTTTTGAAGTGGTTGAGACAGTGTGGAAGATCCCAGGTGGCAGCATGGTGTTAAGGAGTTTAATAGTTTGGTGGTAAAAACTATTCTGCAGCCTGGCAGATCTGGCTTTGATGCTGCAGTATTTTCTCTTGGATGGCAGAAGTGTGAAAAGTCAATGTGAGGGGTGTAAGGGGTCCTGCACAATGTTGCAAGCCTTGTGGACACTGTGTTTATAAAATATACCCTGTAGTGAAGGGAGAGGCACCCCAGTAATGTTCTCTGCTGTCTTCACTATCCTTTGCAGGCACTTGAGGTCAGATATGTTACAGTTGCCATACCAGACAGTGATGCAGCTGGTGAGAACACTCTCACTGGTGCCTCTGTAGAACATGGTGAGGATTGAAGGGGGAAGACTTGCTCGCTCCAGCCTTAGGAAGTGTAGTCTCTGCTGGGCTTTCTTGATTAGTGATGAGGTGTTATGCGGCCACGTAAGTTCCTCAGTTATGTGCACACCGAGGAACTTGGCACTCCTAACAGTCTCCACATCTAAACCATTGATGCTGAGCAGGATGAGGGCAGGATGATATATTCTGAAGTCCACGATTATATCTTTTGTCTTGTCGACATTGAGAGATAGATTGAAGTCTTCACACCATGCGGACAGCTGTTCCACCTCATCTGTATATGCTGTTTCATCATCTCTGCCTATCAGTCCCAGCACCGTCGTATCATCCTCAAACTTGATGATGTGTTTGGTGTTGTGCGTGGTTGTGTAGTCGTGAGTCAGCAGGGTGAAGAACAGTAGACTAAGCACACAGCCCTGCGGCGCTCCAGTGCTCAGTGTGATGTTGCTGGAAGTGTTGCAGCCCATCAGAACTGACTGGGGCCTCTCTGACAAGAAGTCCAGGATCCAATTGCAGAGGGTAGTTTCAGGCCCAATCTGCTCAGTTTTTCAACCAGCTTTTGAGGGATGATTGTGTTGAAGGCAGAGATAAAGTCTAGGAATAGCATCCTGACATATGTGTCTTTTTTATCCAGATGTGTCAGGGAGATGTGAAGGGCAGAGCATATGGTATCCTCAGTTGACCCGTTTGAGCGTTATGCAAGCTGAAGAGGTTGAAGTGGTTATGGGCATGTGAAGAGGTGAGAAAATAAATATGTGGGCAAAACAGATGGAAATGAAAGTACAGAGAAAGAGAAAGTGAGGGAGGCCACAGCGGAGGTGGACGGATAAAGTAAAAGAAGATCTGAAGTAAAATGGCTTGACTGGTAATGAGGTACAGGACTGAGCTGTTTGGAGAAGGATGATAAAGACCCACATAGATGTGTGAAAAGATGATGAGGAAAAAGAAGAAAAAGAAACAAAAGTTAAAGTATATGTCACTGACAATGTAGGACTAGCACATGTAGCCTCAGAAATAAGTTCAAGAGTACAGATCTGTTCCTGTCAGAAACTAGATTCCAAATGAATGCTGACTAGGTTAAAGGAATACTCCAACCAAAAATGATCTTTTTTATTTTACATACCCCATCCACTCTACAATGATCCCAAAGAATTTTTTTACCTAATTTTTTGGCAGAATGGAGGAAAAAAAGGATATGATATAACAGAAGGCAATAGTGACCAATGCTGTACAATAGCAAATAAGGAGAAAGCAAGGGACCAGACCACCTCCAGGTTGACATGTAACAGGAGTCAGCCCACAGCTTGAACAGTTAGGAATTGGCTGATCATAACAGACAAAAAGAGAGCAAAAGAAAGAATAGGCTGCCTGGTGGAACTTGTACTTTAAAAGGTGTTCACATGCAGGAACTAGAATGGTTATTAGAAAGAGTTATTCACTATTGATTTAAATAGAGCTATTTAGAGGAGAGCATGGCCTGACATGTGAGAAGATGTACATTCAGTATGCATTTGCATAGGTTTACACATATACATACAGTATGTGGTATGCAGTATGTTAGGAGTGATCAAAAAGTTTTGAGCCAGAACCTGAAATTAATATTTTATATTTCTGGTTTTGTAAGTGGACAAAGATTAGCTCATGTATGCTAAAATATGCAAAATACAAGTTTTTAGCAGTTGTGGTTTATACTGTTTTGTTTGCAAAACTGCACTATCACTGAACTTCTAATGTTACAGAACAAAACATCCTTCTGGATTAATTCTTGCCTAGCTAATATGTACCAGGATTATTCCCTTTATATACAACAATAAACAAATGGGCCATAGAATTCCATCAGAGAAGAATATTTCTTGAAGTTGACCCAAGCTCTGGTCTGTCTTAGAGATCAATAACAGAAAAAAGTTGCCATTGTGAAGAAAATCAACGTGATAGGATAGGGATTGGGATGTGCTCTGCTCCAGTTAATTCCATTTATCAAGAACAATTACCGTTAAATATTATCGAAGTCAGTTCATGGTGGGGTCCTAGAATTTGGACTTAAAATGAAGCATAAACTCATGTTCCAAGGTAAATCTTGTGCTAATAATTTTGGACTGGGAGAAATTTTAGAAGGGTTAAAACTTGTTCATAAAACTTGCATCCATTACTATAACTCAAAGTCCAAACCACAGTCAAAACAATGGAAGCATGATGAATATCCAACACCAAAGAAATTTAATCCAATAATATCATATGCACTATTTTTATAACACTGAGGGTATAGCCCATATAGATTACATTTCTCATTAGGTTCATATGACCAATATTTAATGGGTACTAATATTAATACTGGCTTGCTTTGGTATGGTACAGTGGTTTAGCTGTAGTGTTGGTGCCTTGCAATAAGGGGTTAACATCATGGGTGCTCTCCCATGTACACGTGAGTTTCCTCCAGGTGCTCAGGTTTCCTTCTACAATCCAAAGACATACAGCTTAGGTGAATTGTTATTGTTAAATTGGCCCAAGTGTATGCATGCATATGTGCGTGTTCACCCTGTGATGGACTGTCACATTATCCAGGTGTTGGTCCTGTCTTGCACCTGATACTTACTTTGATAGGATTTTCTCTTCAACTGTTCCCTGGATAAGCAGGTTTAAAAATGATTGAATGGATGGATGGTTTGTTTCAGTGTTTACAGCAATCTTTTACTCAGAAACTGCAAGGAAGAATGCCGTCCTTCCCTTTATACCTCATGACAGTGTACCCACTCATACTATACAGGCTGCAAAGGCTGCTGTCTGAAACCATAGATTCAAACACATAGCAAACCCACCGACTTGAAGTACCGTATGGTCGCACAAGTATTGCAAAACCTTTTAATTAATTGGCATTGAGAAGCTTTGCAAACATTTGTTAACAACTTGAAGAGAATGGCCGAAGGCTGGATGGGTCTTGCAATCTGGAAAGGGCGTAGAAAGGGGAATAATGAAAGTGAAGTCAAAAAGACAGGCAAGGGTCTAATACTGCACAATAAAGACAAAAAATAAAGATGCACTTTTATTCAAATTTGTAGTCAAAAGATTGTTAACAAATAAAATCTAATAATAGAATCCTCTCAGAAAGACATTTTATCTTCCACTACTACTAAAAAGTCAAACAAAATTACACCTTTTATTGGCAAACTAAAAAGATTGCAATATGCAAGCTTTCGAGACAACTCAGGCCCCTTCTTCAGGCAAAATGTAAATCATTTTGAAGAAGGGGCCTGAGTTGCCTCGAAAGCTTGCATATTGTAATCTTTTTAGTTAGCCAATAAAAGGTGTCATTTTGCTTGACTTTTCACTACTTTCATAATGGCTAACACGGTTGTTGTGATGTAAGATTTTGCATATAACTTGATAAATGTTTTGTATGTCTTTATTTGTAATTTAGGCAAAGCAATGTAATTTAGTGTTACTTTGGTGAGAGGCATTCGTGTTTGCCGATCACTCCGTGTGTGCGACTTTTCTTTCGTTTGTAATTTTACGACAGGATTTGGGGGATGTGTCTTAAACCAGTTTGATGAGTATTTCTTTGCTAAAGTCTTTCTCTCATCCCCACACAAAGCCAGGTTAGCTTAACATATGGTCATTGGGGGTTGCAGGTGTTAAGATGTACTATTTCCCCCATTGGTCTGAGATACAGCTGTCTGCATTGGCTGTAGGGGTTGGACAGAAAACCTATACATTTGCTTGCTCAACCACATTCTCTCTCTCTAACCAACATACGATGAAGAAGCATCTCTCTTGCTAACCTGTGATGATGTAGAAGTATCTTTCTCTTGCTAACAACTGAAGAAGACCATCACACCATGAACTGAAGACAACACAATGAAGAGCACAGCTTCAGCCATTTTGAACAGACATATGGCAAAAAGCTGAGCACCAATGATGCCTTAACTAGAGACATTAAGTAACTACAAGTCTGTGTGCCACCTGATTTACACATCATCATTTTATCAGGTTGTATGGTTGACAATATTCAAATGTACTTTGCATTTTGTTATTATTTATGAATATTATCAGTAATACATTATTTTATGTGTAACTTAACTCCTGCTTGTCTTTTTACTAATTGCCTGAGGTTATAGATATAGAAGGGAAGGTGGGGATAAGTTGTATACAGTGGTAAGTCTGTGAGATTAGGCATTCTAAGGCTACATATTAATAATACAATAGGGGAAAGTAGAGCAATATATATATATATATGTTTAAGCCGGCGACGATGTAGCGGAACGTGGTCCCGAGGAGTCTGTGCTTTCGCCCATCTGATCCAGGTCTGTCTGAACTGGGGCTTGCTGATCGCAGCTTGGATGTAGCTTTAGTTTTCGATTCTTTCGAACCCCCCTTCTTGCTGGCCATGTTTATATGTGCTTACATATACTGTAGCAGTCCCTCTCGAGTTGAATAAATACAGGATATCTCAGAATAATAAGCAAATAATATGAAAAATAGCACCACTGCTAGCGGAGCTCCACTTCAGACGTCCATCTCTCGCATCGGACGAGACCAATTATAACAACTTTAAGACAAATAGCATTAGTATTCCTGTTTTTGATTTATTGGTGTTTCTCCTATTACATCAGGCAGCATTGTTAAATGAAAGTGCAAAATAAAAGAAACAAAAATGCAAAGCTAAATTACAATATAACAAATCACTATGTAATTCATACATATATGCTGTGCATATACTCAACCTATGCATTCATATATACATTGTGAAAAGGCGCTATATGGGCACTGACCCAACATAGACTGGCACCGTGAGGCACATGTAAAATAAATAAACTTTTTATTTTCTTCACCTGTGGAGCACATCTTTCCCATGTCCCGCAGGCAAAACACAGTCCCAAAAGACACACCAAACAAAACACCACCACCACCACAAAAACACTCTTCCTTTCCTCCACTCCTCTCGGCAGATTCGTCTTCCTCCTCCTGACTCTGGCTCCTTGAGTGGTTGCTGCAGGCTCCTCTTATAGCCCATCCAGTGTGGCTGCATCACGGCCCAGACAGGCTCATTAAGTTGTTCAGCTCCCCCTGGCGGTGGCCACGGAGCCCAAAAGGCATGAGCTCCACTGTACCATGATTGTGACCCCGATACTGCCTAGGAGGGCTGCCACCAAGTGTTCCGGGGAATGTAATGAGCTTCCAATGGCACTTTCCCTAGATTCAGTGCCAAAGGGGCGACCTGGCCAGGCATGGGCACTGGCCATCCATCACAACGTACATCTTTTTTGTCCTAGTTAGAATAACTAAATCTCTATTCAAACCTTTAGGTCATACCAGTAAAACTAAATTATAGGAAATGAAACTTATGATGTCCAGAAATTAACTAATGCAGAGCATGGGCACTGGGAAAGTTTAGCTTAGGGACTGTGAGTATTATGGTATTCAGTAGAGCATTACCTTTAATGTCTGCCTGTAATTAACCCCCTCTTAAGTGTTTTGGCAACAAACTCACCTTGTCCTTTAGTTTTGCATTCTGTATACAATATTACATATATAGATAGATGCCATGGGGAACTCTCTTGTTATTATATATATTACTAGCAAAATACCCGCTCTTCGCAGTGGAAAAGTAGTGTGTTAAAGAAGTAATGAAAAAGAAAAGGAAACATTTTGAAAATAACGTAACATGATTGCCAATGTAATTGTTTTGATAACTGTTGTGAGTGATGAGTGTTGCTGTCATATATATATATATATATATATATATATATATATACATATATATATATATAAAAATATATACACACACACATATAAACATATATATATACATATCCATACATATATACATATACACACATACACATATATATATATACACACACACATATATACATACATATATATATATATATACATATATACACATACATCCACATATATATACATATACGAATATATATATACATATTGTGGAGGACTGCCGGCTTCGTGCTCTGGCCCTCACCCCCAGGCCGCCAGGAGGAGCTCACCTGACAGCAGGATTGTGCCCCGAGTTCCAGCAGAGCCTTATGGACTATGTAGTATTTATACACAGCCCTGCTGGATACCTTGGGGGCCACCGGGAGTCACTGTAGGGGGGCTCGTGGGCTCTTGTGTGCCCTATAACCCGGGAGTACGTCACGGTCACGTGACAGGAAGGAACGATGTGCTCCCGGGTTGAAGAAAAGGACTGTTTACCCTGACCCGGAAGGAATAAGGAACTGTGGACTGATTGGGCAAGAACACCTCCGGGTCAGGGTGTATAAATGGACTATGGGCCAGTCCAGACACTGAGCTGAGCTGGGAGGTAGAGGGGTGAAGTGTCTGGGCGAGGAGGAGAGAATATTGTTGAGTTGTTTATTTAGTATATGAGTAGAGTGGAGGGTTTGTGCACAGTGTTATTAATTAATAAAAAGTCTGGGACTTTTATCCAGTGTCTTGTGTGGTACCTGAGGGTTCAAGGGAGCACTAGCGCCCCCTACTGCCACAATATCTACATATACACACATACATATACATACACATACATACATACATACATACACACACATATATATCCACACAAATCTATACTAATAAACGGCAAAGCCCTCACTGACTCACTCACTGACTGACTGACTGACTGACTCATCACTAATTCTCCAACTTCCCGTGTAGGTAGAAGGCTGAAATTTGGTAGGGTTATTCCTTACAGCTTCCTTACAAAAGTTGGGCAGGTTTAATTTCGAAAT
Source organism: Polypterus senegalus (assembly GCF_016835505.1). NCBI lineage: Eukaryota > Metazoa > Chordata > Cladistia > Polypteriformes > Polypteridae > Polypterus > Polypterus senegalus. The sequence continues at coordinate 112,900,017 of NC_053166.1, forward strand.
TCTACGCGTAATGGTCATAACTGGAAGCTGTTTTTCTCCATTTACTGTAATGGAGATGAGCTTGAAACCTGTGGGGGCGGAGTTTTGTGTGACATCATCACGCCTTCCACGTAATCACGCAGTACGTAGAAAACCAGGAAGAGGCCCAAAAAGCACTGAAGAAAACATGCATTATATAATTGAGAAGGCAGCGAAACAATAAGAAGCGAGCGAGTGACATATACAACCATATTCATGAGTTCTGCTACTTCGGAAACAAAGCACGATGTAAAACTAAACTTTAAATTAAGTTCATAGACTGGCTGCCGCTGGCGTTTGTAATTTAGTGCCTACCTATACAAGGCCGTCCGTCAGCGGCAATCCAATAGCAAACTGCCACGGTTAAATATTGACGGGTGAAGGACTGTCCTTATGCAGAGGAAGATGAGATGGTCAGGGTGGTGTTTGGCACAAACTCGGCGAAACTGCGAGAGAAAGTTTTAAGTGCCGGGACTTGGGTAACATTAGATACAGCCATGGACATAGCACGACATGGCACCAGCACAGCTGGGAAACTTCGATGCATGTACACCGAGCGGCTCACGTGAACTGACGCAGTGCACAGACAAAAAGCAACAGTTCCAAAGAGCGGTGAACAAAAAACGAATTACACAATTGAAAAGGCAGCAAAAAAAAAAAAAGCGTCTGATACATACAAGCATATTCATAAATGCAGCTACTGTGGAAACAAAGCACACGGTGGAAAAAGTCAATGTCCCGCTAAAGGAAGACAGTGTAAAAAAAAAAACCCGTGCATGCAGTGTGTCGGGTCTCAGATAAAGAAGAAGACGAGCTGTTTATTGATGCAGTAAGAAACAAATCGATGAATGAAACCTGTCATCTTTACAACGATTGACAAACACGGAATGTAACTTGAACACAACACATCCTACAAATACGAGCCTGATTGAAAGAAATAATGATAATGAAATCCTTGATGACAGCAACACTCAGTAAAACTCACAAAACAATTACTGTATATTGACAGTCATGTTACGTTATTTTTAAAATGTTCCCTTTTCTTTTTCATAGCTTCTTTAACACACTATGTCTCCGCTGTGATACGCGGGTATATATATATATGTATATATATACCCCGATCTACATACTCGAATAATGGATACTTTATTCGCAATCAATGATTGTTTTGGTAAAGCCATACTCAGTGTATTCATTAGATGAACGGTAAAAAAGTAAGAGCGAGGGGAGGATGACTTATTGAGGCATGCAAGCAAAACCACAATAGCACGCGGGCTCGATGTACGAAAAAATATATCTTTTCAAGTTCTATTTACTCCATATGTGTCAAACTGAAGGCCCGTAGGCAACATCCGGCTCGGCGTGTAATTATATCCGGCCCGCGAGATCATTTTATATACTGTATTATTGTTATTAATGGCCCGGGGATATGAAGCACTGGTAACACAATAAACTACAGATCCCATAATGCAGCGCTTCAGCTGCCTTGCCGAACACTTACCGTGTCCCCGCCGTCTCTTCAGTCGTTTCCTTACTTTGCGAAGGAAGCAGGTTTCTCAGAGCTTCTGCACTGTTTTATAAACGAACGATATATAAGAAAGTGCTTTTTCCTTGCTTCACCAACGAAGCAACCTTTTTATTTAATTCACGGGTTCTCTTCTATTTTATTGTGCATTTGTTACGATTGTTACAGTTATTGTGTAGGTTTTATTTAATCCACGGGTTCTCTTCTGTGTTCACTGTGGTGTCTTCTTTCGTTTACGACCTTCGCCAAGGAAGCAGAAACTTACAACCACCGAAACTTTGTAACGGCACAAGACTTCAGGTCACATCTCTACAAAACAACCTAATTGAAGCAACTATATTTACTGGCAGTGCCTCAGGTGACACAGTTTTTATTCCTCGCATCTCCGTTATACCATCTAATCTCCCATTTCAATTCAAACGCGTTCAATTTCCAGTAAGGCTCTGCTTCGCAATGACAATTAATAAGTCTCAGGGACAAACAGTACAAAA